>NW_023637585.1:0-167308 GCF_015220235.1 Choloepus didactylus
ATGTGTTACCTTGGACGTTTTGTGGCCTTAAGACTGTAACTGTGTAGTGAAATAAACCCCCGTTTTATAAAAGCCTATCCATCTCTGGTGTTTTGCATTCTGCAGCATTAGCAACTAAAACACCTGCCATGCCACCTCCAGAGGTTGCATCATCACCTGCTCTGGAGGCACATCTTGAGATTTCACCTGATGTAGCATCAGTTGCTGATACTAGCTCCAATGGCACTCTGCTGCCTCCCCCAGAGTTCAAGTTACTGACAGCTTCTGACCAGGGACATCTGCTTCACCAACAGAAGCACCATCTGCATGACAGAAGGCAGCTCTGTTGCTGCATTCAGAGGTGGTGTCCTTGCCAACCGTGGAGCTGGAGGCAGTTACTTCACAAGTAGGTTTGGTTCCACAGCAGGATGTGGCTCCAATGTTACTCTACTGGCAGCTCCAGAAACAGAACCACTGCTGTCTCTGGAAGCAGGTACATGTTACCTCACTAGATGTGGCACCTGCTGCAGTCAGGAGCAATACTGGTGCCATCTCCAGTGTCAACTTCAGAACTGAAATCAGAGCCAGCTCTTGCTTCCAATTATTAAAGAGCATTCCTGTTTCCAATGAGAGCACTGGAGATGGAAGTGAGGAAGGTGAAGCCTCCCCTCTTTGATTGTACTCACCCAGGCATGGGTTGGCCATACCAACAGTTGACTCCGAATGGAGATGATGTGTGAGCACGTGGGGCTCGCAAGGTCGCATTAGAGGGAACTATGCTTGAGCATATTGCTATCCCCAACTTGCCAATTTCTGTAATCTTCGCATCCAATCACCAGGGTCCAAATCACATCTCCATTCCTTTTCCATCCTGGATACCTTGACAAGATTTCTAATTTCATAACTCCTCACTCTCCTGCAAGACAAGAGAGGATATCACAGGCCACTAGACACCTGCCACCAATGGACTGTGGCGGAATAAACGGATATGTAGAAGCATAGTATGCTGGATGGGGAACAGAGGCCCAGTGAGGAGCAAAGGTGAGGTACTCTTAATGCACACCTTTGTTCAGGGATAACCCAACCATTTTTCCAGGAGGTCTCCAGAGCATCCACATGGATTAGATACTAATGTGTCCTGGACATGAGGACAGGCCTCCAAACTAAGGTCCTGAATGTAACACCAACAAGAATGTGCATCTAGCCAAGATTAGATGGATTCTGGGAGCTCTCAGGAGGGGAGAAAATTGTTTCCTCAGTGTGCATGGTGGGAGTCACCATACATTGATTGGCAGTGGTGAGGATGGATTGGAGAAAAATCAGCTCTTTCCATCCTGCCATTATTGGGTCCTGGGTCTCACAAGTTCTGAGCACCCTCAAGGGGCAAAGCATCAAATCCAGAAACCTCCACCAAGCTTAAGTAACACCCTCCATTTGCAAAGTTGTAGTTTGGAACACTGAACTTTGGCCTGGGGCTGGTGGGCTCAGGTTGGGGCTTAGAATGGCCGGGTAATGCTCCCATTCTCCACAGGAGCTGTTCAGAAAGGTGCAGGCCTATGATTGTCTGCAAGCCATCTGTTCCCTTCGTGCAAAGAAGGGTGAGGAGAACCTGGCACCTGCAATTCATGCCACCATCTCCCAGTTAAATTGTGTGGCAAACTTTGTCATCATGACCTGCCTAGGGGACCAGAACATGAAGGCATCAGACAGGGCCAGGGTTCTGAAGCACTGGATCAAGGTGGTCAGGGTATGCTGTGGGAGAATGGGCTCCTCCACACTATTGGGTCCTGGATGTCCGTCTTTCAATTTGCTCAACTCTCACAATTGGAGTCTGTGGTTGAGGTCCCTTCATGGACCCCAGAGTCCCTGTTCAGGGGACATTGTCATTACCTTGTCTGTGCCAGGAGAAGGGCACTCACTTATTACCTCAGAATCTTCCTTGAACTAATGTCTCCTTCCTAAAAATTTTCATGGGCAGGGCACAATGCATGACATGTGACCTCCCTGGCTGTCTGCCTCATCTATGAGGGAGGTGCCCCTTCAGCTCCCCTTTTTGTCTCATTCCTTTCTCCTTTCCCAGGAGTGCCACAATCTCAGACACTTCTCATCCCTCCATGCCATTCTCTCTGCTCTTCAGAACCCCTCAATTCAGCATCTAATGTAGACATGGGATAAAGTTGCCAAGTGGGTCATCCTCTCTCCAGAGAAGCCACAGTGGGGACCAGGGACCCAGCCAAGGGCTGGGTGTTGCCCTCTTAATGGTCAGGGCCCTACTGGAAGGCAGCACATCCTGGGGCTCTGGTATCCCTGTGACCAGAAGACAGCAGTCCTGTCTGAAGAGAGGGTTTTGCCATACAGTTCAGGTTCATAGCTGAGGCCATAGGGAGCTTTTCCAAGGGTTTCACTACAAGGCACTGCAGCTATTTGTCCTATGGAATAAAAATTAGGAAGAATATGCTCCTCAGTTGGTGTGGTATGGAGACCCATCTGGCAATGGAGGGTTTATGTCAATGTTTCAAAAGCATTCTACCCATGCCATGGAATCCTAACAGTATCAAATCAAATGGATTTACATTCACACCCCTCCTCATGATTCCCCAAGTTTTCCCTTCTTTCTTCTCCCCAAAGGGACAGCTCCTGTAAATTCCAAACTATGAAGCAAACCTCCCTGAACAGGGCCCTGCCAATCCAGGTAAATTGGTGTCAGGTGCTGCTGCCAGGGTGGGATGTGGAGCTCTTAGATTCACAGTGAATTTTTTTTGGAAAATTCCAGTCTGGTCTTCTCTGGACCAAGAGGAAGAGGGACTTGTCTGGCTAAGTGAAGCCTGGGGGCAGTTTGGGGAGGGAGGCCCTGGTCATCCAGTGTGTTGGAGGAGCTTGGCTGTTTCAGAAGGAGATACTGAAGCAGATGATTTAGTAGCTCTCCATCCCAGGTATAGGATTCTCACCCTGGGGCAATCTTCTCAGTGACTTATGTCCCAAGTCATTTGAGAATTATTTGGAAGACTTATAAAATCACAGCAATTTATTATGGACCATCTTTCCAAACTGCCACTTAGAAGAGGAATCAAAATGTCAATACCCCATGTTGCAGGGAAACTCTGTGCTGCAGAGAGGCCATTTCCTGAGTGGACACAGAAGGAGGTCTTTGCAGAGAGAACTTCCCAACAGTTTCTTGGTGAAGGCAGGACTTGCTAATGCTGCAGAATGCAAAACACCAGAGATGGATAGGCTTTTATAAAATGGAGGTTTATTTCACTACACAGTTACAGTCTTAAGGCCACAAAATGTCCAAGGTAACACATCAGTAATCGGGTACCTTCACTGGAGATGGCCAATGGCGTCTGGAAAACCTCTGTTAGCTAGGAAGGCACATGGCTGGCGTCTGCTCCAAAGTTCTGGTTTCAAAATGGCTTTCTCCCGGGATGTTCCTCTCTAGCAAGCTTGCTCCTCTTAAAAACGTCACTCATAGCTGCACTCCCTTCAGTCTCTTTGAGTCAGCACATTTATATGGCTTCACTGATCAAGGCCGACCCCAAATGGGCGGGGCCACACCTCCGTGGAAATATCCCATCAGTTATCATCTACAGTTGGGTGGGGCGTATCTCCGAATCCAAACATTCCAACTTAATCCCCACTATTCTGTCCCACAAGACCACAAAGATAATGGCATTTGGGGGACACAATACATTCAAACTGGCACATTCCACCCCTTGGACCCCAAAATGACATTATCTTTCCAAATACAAAATACATTCATTTCATCACAATATCACAAAAACTTAAACCATTTCAGTAACAAAAGTTAAGTACAAAATCCCATCAAAATCAAATATAGGCGTGGTCAGTCCTAAGGCATACTTTTCCTTTAGCTTGGATCTGTGGACTTAGAACAAGTTATATGCTTCCAATATACAAAGGAGGGACATTCATAGGATAAACATTTCCATTGCCATAAGGAGAAAGAGTAAGGAAAACAGGGTTAACAGGACCAAAACAGTTCCTAAAACCTGCAGGACAAACTCCATTAGATTTCGAAGTCTGAGAGTCATTTACAGAACAATGTTGCATCCTTGGGGCTTGAGAGAGTGGGAGTCTAACCCTTCCTAAGGGCTTTTGTGGCAGCCCTTTCCTCTCCAAACGCTTAGGTGAGTGCTCCAACATACCCACACATTGGGGAGACCACCTTCTCGGCCCCACCCTCCTCAAACATTGGGGCAGCACCCGGATTCCCTTCCATCTCCGGGGCACACGCTCAACCCCTTCAGAACAGTGTGGTGGCAGCCAGGCTCTCCCCAATTCCCTGGGAATGTGCTCCACCCTCTTTGGGACCTCGGGTGGCAAAACTCTTCCAGAGCATCCAGGCGGAAAGCCCGCCCTCGACCTCCAGGTCAAACTCACCCTTTCCATGCATGTGGGCTGCTCCGCTCTCCCAGCCTGAGACCTCTTGACTCCAGACCTCAACCTCCGTGGCTCTGCCTTTGAATAAATTTTTCCTTCAGTTTGTTCCTTGTCTGTCTCCTCCAGTCCAGACCGGCAATGGCTCCATCTATAAAGATCTCGCAAAAATTCTGTTGGCTTTGCATCAAGCATGCAGGGGTCAAAGCCATCAGACAATAGGACTTTCCACAAATCCTTTCTGGATAATTCCATCTCCAATCTTGGCTTGTACTGAAATGGCGGCTGGGTTCCATGTTTGGTTACATCCTCATGTTGGGCTGTAGCTTCTGGGATTCCATCCCCTGGAAGCCTGTAATTTTCCAAGCCATCAACTTCTGGTTTCTTTGAACCCAAGAGTTCAGTTCTAAGTTTATCTCTCTCCGCTCGCATTTTACTATAAGCTGCAAGGAGAAGCCAGGGTATATCCTCCACAGGTAGTCTGGAGATCTCCTCAGCTAAGTATTCCAGTTTGTCACTTTTAAATTCTTCCTTCCATCTGACACCAGGACTCAATTTTGCCAAATTCTCTGCCACTTTAAAACAAGGTTCGCCTTTCTTCCAGTTGCAACAACACATCATCATTTCTGTTCCAGACCTCATCAGAAGTATCTTAGAGTCCATATTTCCACAAGCAGTCTCGTTAAAGCAGGTTTTGGCCTTTTCTATCAAGCTCCTCACAATTCTTCCAGAAACTTCCCCTTATCCATTTAAAAAGCCATTCCAACATGTTTGGTGTTTGCAAAGTCAGCAGCAAAAGCACCCCACTTTTCTGGTACCAAAATCTGTCTTAGTTGCTAATGCTGCAGAATGCAAAACACCAGAGATGGATAGGCTTTTATAAAACGGGGGTTTATTTCACTACACAGTTACAGTCTTAAGGCCACAAAACGTCCAAGGTAACACATCAGCAATTGGGTACCTTCACTGGAGGATGGCCAATGGCGTCCGGAAAACCTCTGTTAACTGGGAAGGCACATGGCTGGCGTCTGCTCCAAAGTTCTGGTTTCAAAATGGCTTTCTCCCAGGACGTTCCTCTCTAGCAAGCTTGCTCTTCTTCAAAACGTCACTCACAGCTGCACTCTGTTCAGTCTCTTTGAGTCAGCATGTTTTATATGGCTCCACTGATCAAGGCCCACCCTGAATGGGTGGGGCCACACCTCCATGGGAGTATCCCACCAAAGTCACCACCCACAGCTGGGTGGGGCACATTCCAAGCAAATCTAACCAGCACCAAAACGTCTGTCCCAGAAGACCACAAAGATAATGGCATTTGGGGGACACAATACATTCAAACCGGCACAGCAGGTGACATCATATTTGTCTCCAGTTCTAGAGGTGGAGCAAAGGTTGTTGCAGTAGGTGAAAGTGGAGGCAGTGCCACAGTTGCCTCAGGCTCTGGAGCCAGCATGATGTCTATTTACAGCAAAGGAACTGGACCAGGAGGCACCACTGCAGTAGTTTGCAACTCTGCTTGACATGAGAGCTGGAAGAGGAGGATGATACAACAACAGAACTGACCTTCTATGGGTCTTTCCAGATGCAGAGTGACTGCACTGCCTCTACAAAGAGCACCACCCAAGCACTTCACCTGTGAGAAGTCTTCCCAAATTGTAATCCCTTGGCTGAGTGGTCTGAAGCTCTTCTTTACTCTGGGTCTAAAGGCAAATTCTGCAGTTTCTTCCTTGTGCTGCCCAGCACCCTTCCCTCTCCACTCACTCATGTGCCCTCAACCTCAGTGCTCCTCACCCTCTGTCTTTGTCTCACTGAGCTGTGAGGGATCCAGCTCAGAAAGGAGAACATAAGCATGCATCTCCAGGGCAGAACCAGGCAGGGCAAACTCCATAAAGGCACCCAGATGCTCAAGGCATGGAAAGTCCAGGGACTGGTAGAAATCCTCCGGGTACTCATCCAGCCAGGTGAGCAAGAGGGAGGAGATGGTGCTGTGGGTGGATGGGCAGGCAGAAGAGTGAGATTAATGGCCATTCTGCCACACTGCCCCCTGATGTCCACCCTCTTAAGGGAAGGGATCCTGGCTCAGACAATCACTTTTTCTCTCTACCCCTGAGCCACATCCCCATGGAAGAGAACATTCACTTGCAAAGGAAAAAGTTCTGTCTTCTCAGCCAATGGCCACAGGATGGTGCACAGTAGGCCAGTCATAATCTCTGCCCAATGGGAAAACAGAGCCTACCCCTTGCTTCAGCCTGCTCTGGCCCTCATGGTCCCTCAGTCTGGACTTCATTCCCAGAGGTCATGCCTCATTTTCTCTGAGCCTTGTGAGTATCTCTTCTATCCACCACGCTGTCACCAAAAGGGCATGTGTACTGCCCAAAACAGCCTCCTGGCAATGAGGCTCACAGAACGAATATTCAGTCAGATTTGTTTAGCTGCATTCTCATGACACCTTCTGATATGTGTCTGTGGATCAAGGGGTTTTGAGTGGCAAGCAGAGCTGGGTGGGGCTGGGTGGGCTCTCACCCCTAAGGTGCCCTCTGCACCCATGGCCCCCAGAACCCTTCCATGGAGTTCTGTGAGCCATTCACCCGCAGAGGGCACCTGTGGCCTCTGCTCTCCAGTGGGAATCATGAGAGGGACCCAGGGTTCTGTGACGTTGCTCCTACCACCAGCCCCCACTCCCCATCTTGGGCTGTGAGGAATGAGCCTCTCTCTCCTTGCCCAGAGTTCACTCACTTTCTCAAGCATTCTGGGTCTCCTCCATCCCTGTCATGGAATGTGAGATTATGTCCATAGCTAGAGGGATATGAGTGTGTTACATATTATTTCCTCTGTGCACCCCATATTGATGAAATCTGGTGCTGCTCTTTGACCCCCATAGTAGAAGTGAAGCCCAGGATCACCAGGACTTTTTTCAGGTTTGTTCAATGAAGCAGGCTAAATGCATTCAAGGGTCTGCCACATTGTAGATTGCTCCATGAATGTTTGATGAATGATCCCCAGAAGATCTGGGTTTCCTCTGCTACCACCCAACATTGCAATTCCTGACTCCATTAAGGACAGGACTACACAGAGTGATCTCAGAACTGGTTTGAATGAGAATACAGGTTTCCAAAGGTGATTTGTGGCAAGAGCTTCTTCATGAGGAGAGGAAATACTAAAGATGAAAACACCTCCCCACTGAGCAACCCTTCCACAGAGTCTGAGCACCCCAAGCACCTTCAATAGCTCAGCCCATTGAGTCCTGATGGTGACCACCAGGTGGTTGGTCTTGCTATCACCCCATTTTACAGAGGAGGAATCTGAGGCTACAGGCTGCAATGACCTGTACCCTTCCCATGGGATGGCAGAGCAGTTATAGCATAGAGGGAGGGGCAGGTGCTCACCTGTTGGACACCTGGTCCAGGACCTGTTCTATGTGGTGAGGAAGGGGCCCAGTATTTACCAGGAGGAATTGTTACATAGGCTTGGTCTCCATCTTGTACAGATGGCACTAAGAGTTCCATGAGCTTCTTCCAACACCCATGTCAGTGCACCCTGAGCTGTTCTGTTGCCCTGTTCTGGCTGACATGTTCCCAGTCTAGGACAAAGCTGAGCATGAGCAGGTGGTCAGCAGCTTGTACTGGGAATCCAGGAGCATGGGGTGGTTTTGGGAAGTGTAGATCTGCCTCTCCCAAGCCCTCTGTAACTTGGGACAAGAAGGAGAGCAGGAGTGCTTCTAACAGAAAAAGCTTCCAGTCTCCAAAGTAGAATTGAGGTGAGGGAATAATGAAGTTATGAGACTCTTCCCATCAATCTGGTAGTTGACTCAGTACAGAAACTCCCTGCATTGCTGCCTGGAAAGAGCTTTATCCCCATATGTTACCACAAACTGCCTGAATCAGAAGACAGAACCATTCATACTGGGGTATCTTGACCTTCCCTCCATAGTTTGGGAAGTGGGGTCTGCTCCAGTCATGGAGAGAAGTGTCTACTGCATTTCATTCCTTGCCCACTTTGGAAGCAATGCAGAGAAGACAGAGATTATAAAACCATGAGTGATTTCAAAGCATCACCCTGATTTCTCTGTCTTTTGCTGTAAAAGGTAGTCTGAGAACCTGTAACCATGGAGATCCTTGCTCCAGCAAACTGGCAAATGTCAGGTGTTTCCAGGTGGGAGAAAGGCTCCACATATCTGAGGACCTGAACAAAAGCCTTTGGGCCAATTGGATGTCAAAGCTGTGGGAGGGTGCCTGAGGAAGTCACCAGGGTGGGATCTGTGTCCTCCAGCTCACCCCATCTGCCTCAGAACCATGAGCTGGTGACCTGGCTGCACCTGCTGTCACATGCACACAATTCTGACCTCAGTAGTTGCCAGGAGGCCCCTGCAATGTCTGAAAGGTACAGTATAGATGAACTCTCCAGCAACTCCTTGCCAATCTCCTGCATGGAGCTCTGCAAACACAGAGCTCAGCACCCTCACAGGAGATGTCAGAAGGCTCCCTGGACATTGCCACAGGGGAAGCACACCATGCTATCTCTGCAACTCAAATCAGGCAAAGATGGATGTCTGTGATGACAACTTTTGGGCCCAGGATTAACATGTTGAGTGACAGTTGCTTCACCATGTGAGAATAAAATTAAGTTTAGCTTTCAAACAAGGTGATATGGAAAAGGGGAAATGAGGCTCAGGTGTAGAAACTCCTTAAATCGCATTGTAACTTTTACCAAACTATCTCAAACTGGCTCTTCAGTTAAAGATCAATGGAAAGAGGCCACGTAAGCATAAGAATGGTGTCAGTGCCATATATGGGCATAACAGTTATACTGAGGGCTGGAGAATTGTTTCAAATGTTTCAAATTTGTGCTGGTTGCTTGTTTCAAATTTGTGCAGGAGACTTATGTCAAATGTTTCAAATTTGCATGGGTTAGTTAGACCTGTCGAATAGGCTGTAACCTCTGAAGTATCCAGCCAATGGAGAAACAGGGGAGGGACTTGCATGTTAGGCTTAGGGAATATATAGTGCTGTGTTTTATTGTTTGGTGCACCAACCACCATATTTCGGTTTCACATCTGTTCTTGCAAGATCATGAATAAAATCTTTTCTTCTCCACACTTGGGTGAGCATTTATTCCTTTTCAGATATAGCATTTGTTCTCACAACCACCACCACTTGCCTTTCCAACAGCCACCCACATCCTGAGGTGTGAACCCAAAGGGCACAACAGGTTTTCAAACCCTGCCATTGATGGTCTCATTCCTCATGCCTTCTGCACACTGTGAGGAGGAGGGATATGGGGCTGCTTAGGCAGTGTAACAGTGTTGGAATTTCCTGAATTTCTGAGCTTGTACCACTTCACTTACTTTTGGGAACCCCCGGGCCAATGGACAGCATCCTCATGGTGGAGGAATGAGCCAACATCTACATTCTTGGATAAACATCTCATTCCCACATTTTCTGAAGCTAGATCTTTAATATCTGTGACAACAATATGAGAACATGTTCATCCCTTGAGTCTATCCAGATAAATGAGTTGGGTAGGGGGGTGTATGTGGAATGTTGTTGCCTGGTTGCCTGGGTTCCAAGCTCTGTTGGGCTCTGTCTCCAAGGAATTTTGGTCACCTCCTTTGGTCCCCTTAACTGAAACCTCTCAACAGCTAGGACCTCCATGCAGGCCCCTCAGGACTCTTGCCTGCATATCCTCCCCAATCATGTCGTCCTGTTAACTGAACAAAGTTTCCACAGCACATCCCTCCCTACAGCTCTCTGGAATGCCCTGGTTGCTGACAGAGCCATGATATAAGGACCCAGAGCTCGATTCAGAAGTGGGTAATCCTTATCAGTTTTGAGATCATGGTGTAGTCATTGTTCTCTCATCTCTCTCAGCATTGCCTCAGCCTCCCCAACTTGACAATGGGGATCATTCTATCATCTACACTCTGTGTATTCATGTGTATGTGAGATAATAAATGTACAATCCATTGATTTGTGTCAGAGTAGCCAACAAACAGAGATGAAAGAATTATAAGGTGGATATCCCATAAATTGGAGTACTGCACACAACAGGACTACATGCTGGCTGCCTGATCCTGTGAAAGCAAATTTCCACCTTGGTCTCATTTCTGGTTTGGCACCATGAAGCTGCTGAAATTAAATGGAATTCAAATATGACCACTCTCTGGAAGGAAACCTTTTAAAAGCTTTCCATTATCATTATTTTTTAACTTCATTTATCAAAAATTAAAACAAACCAAAAAAACATTTGAAACAAAACAAAGAAATATGAAAAACAAATAACCTAAAATAACTGCATTTATTCTAACATGTTCCTCCCATACCCAAAGAAAATTAATAAACCATAACCAAACCAAGGCATAAAAAAAACAAATAACCTATAATGATTACATTGCTTCCAACATGATCCTACCATACCCAAGAAAATTTACAAACCACAATTATTCCTGAGAATTCCCATAACATTGAGATTACCATCAATAGCTTATCTGTGCTTATTAAATTATTGTTCCCCCTTTACTTGTTGCTGTACATCTCTAGGTCCCCTGTATTCTACAATTTCCAACTTGGTTTCATTTCTGGGTTGGCACCATGAAGGTATTGAAATTAAATATGATTGCTTTCTGGCATGAAACCATCCATTAGCATCCCATTATAATTAGAGTCAGACCCAAGTGGCTCAAATGAGCTGATCTTATACATAGCCTTGTTGAAGTTGAGGCCAAAGTCTTAGCTTTGTAGAAGACCCAAAGGAGTACTCTGGGCATAGACTTGAAGTCAAATAGAACATGGGTGGGTGAGGGGAAGAGGAATGAAAGTTAAGGATGAGGTGGGCTTTGAGACTGAGAAAGGCCTTGCCTGTTCCCAGTTTGAAGAAGGGGTGCTTCAGGATTTTTTCATGAGTAATTTTGTATCATATTCATTTAAGTAGTAGCTCCTTAATGACTAAACCTTAAGAGACTACAAAACATTCTCCTGCCCTGGTAATATTGACACTTGAGTTTATACAAACTTCTCACCTGATCCTCAAGGAGCAGGGGCTGAAGTCTCCAAGCTTGGATTCTGCCCAATCCACTAACAACATTGCCAGACTCTTCTTGGTCAGGCCTCTAAACCAAAGCCTGGGCCCTTTATGTCTTCACACTGATGAGAGCATAGTTGAGCTGGTAGAATGGAGACAAGTGTCAAATTAGTTGATAAAGACAACAAGCCAAGATGAAAGCAAAAATCAAATCTTGAAGCCTGTGGTATGAGCCAGATGCTGAATGGAAAAATTTCTGGTTCCCCTTCTATTTCAGTTTTCCCCATGGGAAGAGCTGCATAGGTGTCAGTCCGATGGATCAGTGCAGGGGAAAGGGGGCATCTATTACTGATGGATCACTGGCCAAGAGCCTCCTGCCATTTTGCCTACTATGGAGGGAAGAGGATGAAGGATGAGGAGTGGACAAGAACTGAGTGCTGTTTCCTAGTTGAGCAAGTGTATATCAAGTTTCTCCTCTCTCCCGTATGAAGGTCCCAGGTTTGCCAGGAGTGTTCAGGTGGGTGAGTTCCAGCCAGTTCCATGGTGGACAGAGGGTATAATTCTACTACTCTGCAGTTCCCATCCATTGGAAATGGTGAACTTTCTCCCAGACTGCAGGCAGAAAGTAAATAACACCTGACACCTACACTGTCACTGCCATTCAGGCAGACAGAAGCACAGTTTGGGCTTCTGAAATCCCTCTGGTTCAAGGTTCATGAAGCTCTCCTCCCACCTCCTCTAAGTGAGGTTCTCACCTCCATCTGGAGGGCCTGGCCAGCCAGTGGCCTTCCAGGGCTGAGATTAATGCCTGTGAACATTCAGTGTGTACTGAGGGAGGAAGAGACAAAAGATCTCTCCAGCTGATGGCTGCTGCTTCCATTCACTTAGGCAATGTGAGGATAGTTACTCAGGACATTTCCACTTAACCCAGTACCCCAGGAGGTATTGAAGTAAATCCTCCTGCCTCAGCCTACACAAGATAGTGTGTTTGAAAGCCAGGCTGTCTGTACCTCCAGTCCCTGGCAAAACAAAATAAAATGTGTGGTACAGAAAGCCATGTTTAGGGACTTAGCACCTGCTCCCTTTAGGAAACCTGCCCAAGATGACCTTACAAACATAGTGATCAGTGTAAAGCCCTAGGTTCCACATGGAGTGCAGGTGGGACTTGTACCCAGGGAAAGCCCAGCACTTGCTCCATTCAAAGGTGATTCCTGGCCCCTGGGTAAACAGTTGACCACTTGTGGGCTGTATTCTCACATTCCTCTGGAACCTCCAGTCAGAGGAAGGGGTCTGGGAACCTTTCATGATTGCACATTAGAAGTGCCCCTGTGAGGGACCTATGCAACAACAGTGGGGACTGAGGTGGAATTTCATGCAGTTTGAGTAGCCTTGGAGAAAATCCAGGAATCCCAACATACTGCAAGCAATATAAATCTGATTAGACACATCCCAAGACACATATCAGAATATCAAATGCCAAAGACAAGGAGAAAATCCTGAATGAAGTTATAGAATGTGATTCACTGCATACAAGGGAAGTCAAATAAGACACTTCATCTGACACAGTGGAGATGAGGAAGCAGTGGTATGATGTACATAAGATACAGAAAGTGAAACATTTCCAGCCAAGGATTCTCTACACAGCTAAGTTGTCCTTCAAAAATGAGGGGAATTTTTAAATATTCACAGATAAACAGAACCTGAGGGAGTTAGTTAACAAGAGAACTTGCCTACAAGAGCTACTGAAGGGAGTTCTGCTAGCTGAAAAGAAAAGCCAGGAGAGAGAGGCCAACAGCCTAGGTAAATTAGATGAATTGGACAATTTCCTAGAAACACAAAAATACCCTACATGAACTTAAGGACATTTAGAAGACCTCAACACACCAATCACAAGAAAAGACATTCAATCCATCATCAAGAAAAACAAAAAAACAAAAAACCCAATAACAAAAAGATTATATGGCTTCACAAGTTGGTAAAGAAATGAAGAGTGTTAGCAAGGGTAGATAAAAGAATAAAAACAATGAGGAAAATAGATTTGGAAAGTAAAACCATAGGCAAAATGGTTGCAGTAAGTCCTACCTTTAAAGTAATAACACTGAATGTTAAACTCCTCAATAAAAGACACACATTTGCAGAATGGTTCTAAAAAACATGATCCATGTATATGCTTTTTACAAGAGACACATTTTGGACACAATGATACAGATAGTTTGAAAATGCAAGGATTTAGTTTGAAAGTGCAAGGATTTAAAAAGATACTCCACACAAGCAGCAACCAAAACAAAACAAAACTAGTTGGGGCAGACTTTAAATGCAAATATGTTATAAGCAATAAAGAAGGACACTATACATAAGTAAAATGTCAATTATCCAAGAAGATTTAACAGCCATAATTATTTATTCACCTGATCAAGGCACCCCAAAATACATGAGGCAAACACTGCCATAAATGAAGAGAGTAATAGATGTTTCTACCAAAATAGTGGGAATCTTCAACACACCTCCACATTCAAAAGATAGAATATCTAACCAGAGGCTCAATAAGGAAGCAGAGAACCTAAATAATATGATCAATGAAGTAAGCCTAACAGATATGTAGAACATTGCAAGTCAAAGAGCAGAATAAACAGTCTTCTCTAGAACTCATGGAACATTCTCCAGGATAGAGCATATCTGGGGGCAAAAACAGACTTAAATTCTTAAGATTGAAATTATACAAAGCGCATTCTTTGATCATGATGGAACTAAGCTGGAAATCAATATGAAACCAGAAATTTTACAAATATATAGAGGTTAAACAACATGCTCTTAAAGAATCAGTGAGTCACAGAAAAATGCAAGATAAATCAGAAAATGTCTCATGAATAATGAAGATGAGAACACAACAGATCAAAACTATGGAATGCAATGAAGGCAGTGCTGAGGGAAATTTTGTGTTCCTAAATTCCTATATCAAAAAAGAAGAAAAAGGTAAAACCAGTGACTAAAGTGACAAACACCATCAAGCTAATCCCAAAGCAAGCAAAAGGGATGAAATAACTCAGATTTGAGCAGAAATGAACATAATGGAGAATATAAAAATACAGTCAACATGTAAAAAACCAAAAGTTGTGTTTTATTTCAATTAATAAAATTGAAAAATCATGAGCTAGACTAACAAAGACAAAAAGGCAATGCAAATAAATAAGATCAGAAATAAGAGGGGGTCATTACCACAGGCTATGATGAAAGAAATATATACATATGAGGTTACTATGAACAACTGTATGCCAAAAACCTAGGTAAATTAGATGAATTGAAAAACTTCTAGAGTCACGCAAACAACCTAATGGCTCATGAGCAATTAGAAGGTCTCAACACACCATCACAAGAAAAGAGATTCAATCCATCATCAAAAAATCCCAACAATGAAAAGATATTATGGTTACACAGGTGTATTTTACCAGGTATTCCTAGAAGAATTAATAGTATACCTGTCAAAGACTTTGTTTCACTTTGCTAAAGCTGCCCAGATGCAATACACCAGAAAAGGATTGGCTTTAAAAATGGGGATTTATTCACAAATTTACAGTTGTAAGGCCATGAAAATGTCCCTATTAAGGTATGAAGAGGAAAATACCTTCTCTGAGGTGTGGCCAATGGCATCTGGGTTTCCCCTGGGAAGGCACATGGTGATGTCTGCTAGTCCTTCTTCTCCTGGGTTCTGGTTTCAAAATTGCTTTCTCCAAAATTTGTCTGGGCTTCTCTTTCTCTTAGCTTCTCTCTTAGCTTCACTCAGGTGCAAATTCTGGATTACATATCTTAGATTTTCTCAGCTCCTTGCTTGTTTCTCCCAGGGCATTTTGTCTAAATGCTCTCTCTCTGTTATCTCTCTTAAAGTACTCCAGTAAAGGGTTAAGACCCACCTTGAAAGGTTGGTGTCTCATCTTCATGGAACATCCTAATCAAAATAGGTTTGCCCCAGCAAGATTGGATTAAAAGAATGTGGCCTATTATGGGGTACATAATAGATTCAAACCAGCACGGTCTTACATAAAATGGAAGAAGAGGACACATGGCTTAACTCATCCTATGAAGTTGACTTCACTCTATCACCAAAGCCTCATAAAGATACTACAAGTAAAGAAACCTAACGAAAAATTTTCCTAATGAATATAGATGTAAAAATGCTTAACAAAATTCTTGCAAATTGAATCCTATAGCACATTACAAGAATTATACACCATGACCAAATAATTTATATTCCAATTATACAGGGGTGGTTCAACACAAGAAAATAAGTTAATGTAATAGACCACATGAACAAAGCAAAAGGGAAAAATCACATAGTCATCTTTTTTGATGCAGGAAAGGCATTTCACAAAATTCAGCATCCTATCTTGATAAAAATACTTTGAAAGTTAGAAATCAAAGGAAACTTCATCTACATGATAAAGGGCATTTATGAAAACCCACTGATAACATCATACCCAATGGTGAGAGACTGAATATTTTCCACCTAAGATTGGGAATAAGACAAGGATACCCACTGACACCACTTTTCTTTAATAGTGTGCTAGAAGTTTTAGCTAGAACATATAGGCCAGTAAAAGGAATAAAAGACAGGCAAATTTGAAAGGAAGACGTAAACCTTCCACTATTTTCAGACAACAAGATCCTATATTTAGAAAACCCAGAAGAAAAGAAAAAAAAAAAAAACATGGCAAAGGTACTTGAGCTAATAAATAAGTTCAGCAAAGTGACAGGATAAAAGATCAGTACACAAAAATCAGTGTTGTCTCTACATTCTAGTAATGAGCTATCTGAGCACATAATCAAGAAAAAGAATTCCATTTATAATACAAAGTAAAAGAATCAAATATCTAGGAAGAAACTTAGCAAAGAACCTGTACACAGACAATTGCAAAAAAAATGAAAAGAAATTTTAAAAAGAAGCTAAATAAATGAAAAGACATTCTGTGTTCATGGATCAGATGGCTAGCTGTCCTTAAGATATGATTTCTACCTAAACTGATCTACAGATTCAAAGCAATAACCATCAAACTTCCAGCAGCCTACTTTGCAGAAATGGAAAAGCTAATTTTCAGATTTATTTGGAGAGACAAGGGGCCTCAAATAGCCATAAACATCATGAAAACAAAGAATGAAGTAGGATTCTGCACACCTCCTGACATTAAAGCATATTATAAAGCCACAGTGTTCAAAACAGCCTGGTACTGGCATCAAGATAGATATCAATCAATAGAATCAAATTGAGCATTCCAAAACTGATGCTCATATCTATGGTCATTTGATTTTTGACATGGTTTTTAAGTCCATTCACCTGGGACAGAATAGTCTCCTCTGAAAGAGGACTCCAACCTCACACCTTATAAGAAAGTTAACTCAAAATGTATCAAAGTCCTAAATATAGGAACCAGTACCATAAAACTCCTGGAAGAAAATGTAGGGAAACATCTTCAAGTTCTAGCCAAAACACACACAATGAAAGGAAAACAGATAATTGAACCTCCTCAAAATTGAATACTCTTGTGCTTCAAAGAACCTTGTCAAAAGGGTGGAAAGGGAAAAGACACAATAAGAGAAAATATTTGGAAACCACATATCTGATAAGGGTTTGATATTCAGAATATATAAAAAAACAACAATACTCAACAAAATAAAGGCATTAACCCAATTTTAAAATGGGCAAACTACATGAAGAGATATTTTTCCAAAGAGGAAATCCAAATGGCCAATAGCACATGAAAAGATGCTCAGCTTCAACAGCTATTAGGGAAATTCTAGTCAAAACCACAATGAGGTATCATTTCACACATATGCAAATAGCCACTATTTAACAAACAGGAAAAAAAGCATTAGAGAGGATGTGGAGAGATAGGAAAGCTTATTCAGTGCTGATAGGAATCTAAAATGGTACAGCTACTGTGGAGGATGGTTTGTGGTGCTGCAAGAAGCTATGTATAGAGTTGCCTTATGACCCGGCAATCCTTCTAC
Organism: Choloepus didactylus; assembly: GCF_015220235.1. Taxonomy (NCBI): domain Eukaryota; kingdom Metazoa; phylum Chordata; class Mammalia; order Pilosa; family Megalonychidae; genus Choloepus; species Choloepus didactylus. Next base: position 17,392 of record NW_023637585.1, read on the forward strand.
TCAGTGTGTACCCAGAAGACCTGAAAGCAGGGACACAGCACCATTATTCACTATTTCCAAAAGTTGGAAACAACCTAAATGTCCATCAACCAAAAATGGATAACAAACATGGTGCATACATATAATGGATTATTACACAGCAGTAAGAAGGATGGAATCCCAAATCATGTGACAATATACATGAAGCTTGAACACAATTTAGGTGAAAAAAGTCAAACACGGAATGACAAATATTGTATGATTTCATGAATATGAACAAATTATAATATGCAAACTGACAGATATAAAATCTTGGATCTATGTTACCAGGAGAGAGAATGAGGCTAGATAATGTGGAGCCATTGCTTAATATGTGCAGAATTTTTAGCAAGGTCAAACTTATATGCTTTGAAATGTATAGAGAAGCAGTTGCGCATTATTTTGAGTATAATTAATTAGTGCTTAATTGGAAGTAAATATGGTGGGACGTGCAGTCTTAGAGTCATGTATTTCACCAGAAGGAAAGCCAGAAGTTAACACAAAATTGCGTAACAAAATGAATCTAGTTATGAAGAAAGATTGTGATTGCCTGTAAAAATTTAAAAAAAAGTTCTTTGATGAACTAGGACAAATGAATGACACTATTACAAGTAATTAGTAATAGAGTGGTATATGGATAAAAATTTATCTATTGCAAACTATGAAATCTATTTAACAGTAGTATCCTAATATTGCTTTATCAACAGTTAGAAATATACCACATCAATACTAGGGTCAATAATAGAGGTGGTTGAGGGTATGTGATTGTTCTAGTTTGCTAATGCTGCCAGAATGCAAAACACCAGAAATGGAATGACTTTTATAAAAGGGGGTTTATTTGGTTACACAGTTACAGTCTTAAGGCCATAAAGTGTTCATCAACAAAGTGTACCTTCATTGGAGGATGGCCAATGGCAACCAGAAAACTCTGTTAGATGGGAAGGCATGTGGCTGACGTCTGTTCCAAGTTGTGGTTCCAAAATGGCTTTCTCCCATGATGTTCCTCTCTAGGCCACAGCTCCTCTTCAAAATGTCACTCTCAGTTACTCTTGGGGAATTTGTCCTCTTAGCTTCTCTGGAGCAGGAGTCTGCTTTCAATGGCCATCTTCAAACTGTCTCCCATCTACAGCTACTCTCTCAGCTTCTGTGCATTCTTCAAAGCATCCCTCTTGGCTGTGGCAAGTTTGCTCCTCTTCAAAATGTCACTCTCAGCTGCACTGAGTTCCTTCTGTTTTTCAGCTCATTTATATGCTCCAGTGATTTAATTTTGACCCATTCTGAATGGGTGGGGCAATGCCTCCATGGAAATGATCCAATCAGAGTTATGTTATCATCTGCAGTTGGGTGGGGTGCGCTTTCATGCAAACCACCTAATCCAAACATTCCAACTTAATCCCCAATAATATGTCTGCCCCCACAAGATTACATCAAAGAACATGGCTTTTTCTGGGGGATGTAATATATACACACTGGTACAGTGATGTTCTTGCTTTCCTTTTTTATTTTTATTTCTTTTTCTGGAGTAATAAAAATGTTCTATAATTGATCATGGTTACAAATACAAACTAATATGATGATACTGTGAGTCATTGATCGCATACTTCAGATGGATTGTATGGTGTCTGAGTATATCTTAATATCATTTAAAAAAATGAGAGAGTCAGACCATTATAGGGTTGGTGCTTTGGATGGAGCAGCATGTTACATTCTGTATGAAAAGTTGGCAAAATCTATGAACATCCTCCCTACAGAAAATGTGCATTGAGACATACACAAATTTTTATACAACTGGATGAGGCCCAAGGAACATACAGATCAAGACATGGGGGGTGGTTATAAGGTTTAATGGATGGTCTTCATTATCATATTTATCTCTATAGACTCTCACTATGAGCACCTACCTAACAAAGCCCATCTCTATTGAGACCACTTATTGGCATAAGTTCAGAGACTGCACCCTGGGATTTCATATCCCAACTCTTCTCACCTGACCAAGGCCACAGAACATCTACAGTGATGAGGTGGCTGACCCTTGATACACTGAAAGGTAGCAATGATGAGCTACCTTGTCTCTCCTGACACAGGAGACCACCACCAACAAAGGGCTTGGCAAGAGCTGCTTGGGGTAAAAAATGGAGGCCCAGAAACCTGGGGACCTGGGATTTGGGCCCCATTCTGGAGACAGAAAAAGAGTGCTCAATGACCCCAAAATATTGAACCCAGGTGATACCACTTGCCCCTGAGCATGTTAAGAGGGAGAACTTGTGAGCCAGAGTTCAGCCCAGGACCCAGCATCCTCTTGGGCATTATGCTTCAGCTGCCTGGGCTGGGAGTTTTGACATGAGTTTATGGGTGTCATTGGCCAGAGGCATAGAGGGAAGTCACAGAAAGATGGTTAAGTTTTGCCCTAACAGCATTGTCCAGATGCTTCTTCCATGGGTGAGGTCAGGAAAAGCAGGAGCCTGGGTTTGGGTTTCTTGCCACATGCTATGCACAGACAAACTCATTCTTCATGACCTGGCAGCCCTGGTACTGGTAATGGATGAATATTGGGAAGTGAGATGGTGAAGTAGGTGATCGCTGGGCTCTTTGTGTTATGATGCTGGGGCCAGGAGTGCCTACCATGTCAGGACAGGGAGACTCAGAGAGCTAACCACACCACCAAGAATTTGTTAAGAATTGGGTTTGAAACCTGCGTTTGGAAAGAGTTGCCTTAGAGAATCACATGCCCCCATCACATGTAATCTGCCATCTGCCCCTACATTTTACATCCGATGTCTACTCTAGCATTTCAAGTACTTCCACCTCATATTTCCCCAGTCAAAGATCAAATATTAATACTAGGATTCATTTCATGAAACCCCAGCTCAGAAGAAAGATATGTTTTAGGCTCTGATTTGACTTTGAGCCTTCATTAACTTTGTGTATGGAATGACCAGAGTGTGTGCCTTAAAAGTAGATTTCTGGGTCTCATTCAAAGAGTTCCAAAGGGACAGCAATTTAAGAAACCTCCTAGATGATTCTGAGGGTGAGGTACTGTATTTTGGGAAATAAAGACCCAGAGCCTCAGGTATTAGGAGAAGGATTACACAGCCTGAAACAAAAGTGATCAAAACCCATATCAATGGAGAAAGTCCTAAACTGGCTCAAGATTTAGAAGGTCAAGCTGCCTGACTGCATTTGTGGGAGGAAACTCAGAACAGTTCAAGAATGTGGGGAATTATTAAGATTGTCTGGAAGTGGAATTTTCAGGGACCTGATTAAAATATCTCCTGGAAAAGGGAATGCTTTTAGGATTTCAAACTTTGGGATCCATAATGTAAGAGCAAAAACTGTCTTGTTGAATTGATATGTGCTGACAGTGGTTCCCAAATAATTATTGGGTTTGGTTCAGAGTAGAATGTGTTGCCCAATCTAGGTGGGAAAAGATAAAATTCCAAAACCACCAATGTCTTTGCCTCACATTCAAATTAGCCCATTATCCTAGACTCCTTGTTGAAGCATCCACTCTCACTCTTTACTTGTAGATAAGTATTTTTGAGCTGTTTTGCCCTCCTCCTTGTCCTTTCAAGAAATAATGATAATAATAATTACAAAAATAACTGTATACTACTAATAGAAAAAACAGTAGATGTCCCATAATGAACCATAGCATGTGTAGTCCAGTCAACCAGGGAGTTCGTGTGTCACCTTATGGAATTCTATCAGCAATTCTCTGAATTGAATATGATATGCCCCTTATATATGATGCTGTGCAGTGAGATACACTCTCCAGGATTACAAATGGAGGGGGAGCCCAAGTGCTTAAGTCTGTACATGTTCTTCCACCTTCTGGTTCTAATTGGAAAAGTGAGGGTAGCAGCAAAAGGAAAGTCTCTGCCTGGTCCTTGAATGTTTCTTCACTCAGGGCATTTGACTTTACCTGGAAAATACATGCTCAAGTCTTGTATTGGAATGTAAAGTAAAATGGGAAGAGGGTGATGTTTCTAGTTAGAAACCTCAGTTCAAGCAATGGATCCTCACTATATCACAGGAAACTGTTCTGATCTTTGTCTCATGTTAATGATTATTAGGATAATGAAAGAAAACTAAAGACGGGCTGTACATTCTAAATGGAGTGGTAAGGATCAACTGAGATGTGGCACCTGAAAGTAAGTTATAAATAATGATCCCTGTGAAAAGGTATTGAAAATGTACCTTTTCCCAACATGTCCATTTGCCCTCATGATCTTTCTTCAAGTGTTCCCTAATTTCCTAATCACAATTGTCAGTTCTCAATCTGTCTTTATTGGAATACTCCAGGACAATCAGTATGTCCCTAAAAGGAAGTCACTCACATGCAAAAGGAGGAAATAGCTTTGGCATCAGGAGATGGATGATAGTGCCTCTGGGTCATGGACTTGAAATGCTGTGAATGTCAGACGGTCTGGCAAGCACTCTCAGGTTGGCAGCAGTCATCCACCATTTGCTTCCTGTGGGTGGAGGCATGTAATTCCTCCATGGACATCTCCTGTGGCACGGAGAAGGCATCCTATGGAGGAACAAAGGGGTCAGCTGGGTGTGCTGGTGGAGCCTGAGGATGAAGGCCTGGGGACCAACCTCCCTCAGCAGCCTGTGTGTCCCCCACAGCCTTGTCAGGGATGAGGGGCTCCACAGCAGAGGCTGTCAAGATCCCAGGAGGGGGCTGCTGAACAGCCCCACAGAGGATCCCTGGAGCACTGGAAATATGGGAGATCTGTGGAAGGAGAAATGTCAGAGTTTGAGGGAGCTCAGCTTATCCTTGTTTTTCCTGACTTGGACAATGATCTTCGCTTCAGGCCCACTGGTGACAGGGCCCCCATCTCCTGTCACCAAGTGTCCTGGGGAAAGCAGGCAGCACCACAAAGCTGCCAGGAGGGAAAGGTGGATTCAAGATGGGGGTGGGCACTGCCCCAAGAGAGGTGGGTGTGGTGGGCCAGGAGTGGGGAGGGGTATTGGCTTTGCAGTGAAAGGAGATGCTGTAGAGTCAAGGAAATGGGTGAATGGAGTCATCCAAATGCCCACAGTGTTTAGGATCTCAGGCATTCTCTTTTATTCATTGGGGAATCAGAACTATGCACTTCAATAAGTGTGCAGGGACAGGGATGAGGAAACTTTTGGGATAGCAACGGTCCCTATGTTGATTTTAGGTTTCAGAACTCCAGATGAGGGTTTTTCTTTTGGAGATGTTGCTCCCAGCTCAACAATCCCAGAACTCTGTAGGAAGAAAGGAGCCCATGCTGTCGCTGGATGGCAGTGCCTCTCTGAGGAATATCAGACACCAAACATCCGGCCAGCCTCAAGGGCTGGTGCTGGAGGAGGAACGGATTTGACATCTGCACTTTGGCAAAACACCCCTCAGCACAACCATAAGTAGATAAGGGAAGTTCTTTAGGGTAAGTTTTAGGAAGCCATAGGGAAATTATGAAGGAGGAAGATTTCCTATAGAGTATTTTTTCATCTTCTCCTGAGTCTTTCTTTGCCTGACACTTATTGAAATCATCTTTTGACATTTTCTTTCCACAACAAAACCACTCTTTTGGAGAAGGAAGAAGATGGTGGCATAGAGAAAAGTGGAAGCTAGTCAGTCCCCCTGGAACAACTAATAAAAAACCAGGAACAAATATTAAATAATCTGGAATAACTTCAGGGGGACAAATGTGACCATCCAGTCATCATACACCAACCTGAATTGGGAGGAATGCCTGAGATTGCTTCATAAAATCTGTAGTTAAAAACTGAGGATCCAAGATGGGAGTCCCCTGCCCCCATGGCCTGAACTGCAGAGCCTCACAATGCTAGAGAGAAGCACTCTCCAAGTCAGCGAATATAGCACAGCTGAGCTCCAACTGCGGTTTTGATTAGCAAGCTATGAATCCCCAGGAGGTAGACAGAGGCTTTTGGAGATGACTGACCTTGGATAGCCAGAGGAACTCTCTGGGAGGGAGGGGGAGCCCAGAGGAACAGGTGCTGTCTCTGACCAATGGGGGAAACTGAGGGGGACCATGACTGACCATGAAGGGGGTCTTTCTGTCCCTTTTTTCGCTCAGTGGAGAAAGCCTCAGCCATTTTCAATTCTGAGCACTCAGACCCAGACAAGGGTGGAGATAGCAGAGTCAGAGATGATTCAAATGCAAATGACCCCTCCCCAGGGGGTATATTTTCCCTAAGAGGAAAGAGGAGGTGCCAACCTCTACAAAACACCTTCCATTCAGAACCAGACCCCAGAGCCTGGAGGAAAACAGCCACAGGCCACACCTCTTACACCAGTTGGAAGTGACAGGCTGGCAGGTGTCACCTTCTGGGCAGAAAAGCACAGTGACTTGAGGTTTCATAGGGTGTACCAATCTTCTAAGACACACTCTCAGGGAGACCTGAAACTATTCCCTTCTTCCAAGACCTGAGCCTGATGTGGTCTGGGAAAACCTGATTGGGGTAACAAAGGAGTCCAGATGCCCAGAAAACAGAAAACTACAACCTACAGTAGGAGGGGTGAAGTTATGGCCCAGCCAAAGGAAAAACTTACACTTCAACTGAGATGCAGGAATTTAAACAAGTAGTGTTGGATCAATTCAGAAAGTTTATGGAAGATATGGCAGAAGAGAAGAAGCATATAATGAAAACACTGGGCATACGTAAGGTAGAAATTGAAAGTTTGGAAAAACAAGAGACAGAATCTATGGAAATGAAAGGCACAACACATGAGATGAAGGACACAATGGAGACATACAATAGCAGATCTCAAGAAGCAGAGGAAAATACTCAAGAACTGGAAAACAAGGCACCTGAAAGCCTATACACAAAAGAACACTTAGAGAAAAGAATGGAAAAATATGAGCAATGTCTCCAGGAACTTAGGAATAAAACAAAATGCAGGAATGTATGTGTCATGGGTGTCCCATAAGGAGAAGAGAGAGAAAAGGGGCAGAAGCAATAATAGAGGAAATAATCAATGAAAATTTCCCATCTCTCATGAAAGACATGAAATTATGGATCCAAGAGACACAGCATACCCCAGACAGATAGATCTGAATAGGCCTATGCCAAGATACTTAATATTCAGATTATTAAACATCAAAGATAAAAAGAGAATCCTGAAAGCAGCAAGAAAAAAGCCATCCATCACACACAAAGGAAGCTTGAGAAGACTATGTGCAGATTTCTCAATAGAAACCACGGAGGAAAGAAGGAAGTGGGATGATATATTTAGGATACTTAAAGAGGAAAACCACTGACCAAGAAATCTATATCCAGCAAAAATTTCCTTCAAATATGAGGGAGAGCTTAAAATATTCTCTGACAAACAGACAGTGACAGAGTTTGTGAACAAGATACCTGCTTTACAGGAAACACTAAAGGGAGCACTACAGACAGGAAAAGACCAGAGTAAGAGGTTTGGAACACAATTTTGGGAGACAGTAGCACAGCAATGTGAATACAGTGAACAAAGGTGACTGTAAGTGTGGTTGAAAGAGGAAGGTTAGGAGCATGTGGGACACCAGAAGGAAAGAGGAAACATAAAGACTGGGACTGCATAACTCAGTGAAACCTAGGTTGTTCAACGATTGTGATGAAAGGTACAGATATGTTTTTACATGAGGTAGAACAAATGAATGGCAACATTGCAAGGTGTTAAAAAATGGGTGGGATTGGGGGGGAAATACAACCAATGCAAACTAGAGACTATAGTTAACAGAAACATTGTATTATGCTTCCTTTAATATCACATAGGCAATATACCAAAGCTAAATGCATATGGTGGTGGTGGGGAACATAGGGGAAAGGTATGGACTCTGCATTGGGGCTGTTCTCTCTTTATTCTACTTTACTTTGATGCAATCTTTCCTTTTGTTGCTTCCTAGCTGTTGTGTTTTGTTTTGTTTTTCTCTCTTATTTATAAATATTTAGAAAACAGATATGTGGTTTCTAAATATTTTCTCCCATTGAGTCGGGTGACTGTTCCCCCATTTTTCAAACTCTTTTGAAGCGCAGAAGTATTCGATTTTGAGGAGGTCCCATTTATCTATTTTTTCTTTTGTTGTATGTTCTTGGGGTATAAACTCTAGCTAGGAAAGTACTTCTTATTGCTAGATCTTGAAGATGTTCCCCTATATTTTCTTCTAGAAGTTTTATGTTACTGGGTCTTTTTTTTTTTTTTACTTTCAACATTTCATTTATTTCAAAATTGATTTTATTGCAGCCCAAACACTGGAATTAACTGTACGTAATAAACTATTATACACACACACACACACACACACACACACATGCACACACAACATTTTAAGTTATAGGGAATAAAGTTTATTTTGGCAGACAATGTTAAACAAAATTAAAGTTGCATACATTACTAACATAAGTCAAGATCCTTAATTTGGTATAAGTGTGAAACATTTTCTTGCTTTCCCATGTTCTGCTAAATCACCATACCTAAACTGCTTTATAAAACTAATATGTGGAAATTCAACTTTACTATTTTCACTTACACTCTGATTCTAAACAAAACTTTTCATGAGCTTCTCTCTCTGGGGCCATCTTATCATCAATATCATCCAAGTATGGATCACCAGCCCCCGATAAATCTGTTCCACTTTCTTCATAATCTGGAAAAAAGTCTTCTCTTTCAAGTAACTCTTGATATTTCTCTTGGTAATCTGGATCAGCTACAGTGAAAGGAATACCATCAGATGTATAAAATGTTGGTTCATTCATAAAATAGTCTGGATCATTTTCAAGTGTTGCTTCTCTGTATGTTGAGGTTGTGCGGACTCTACCCCAGTTACTTGACAGGAGTTCTACAAGCTTCAAGAGCATTTGTTTTACATCTCTGCTGCAATTTGCATTTAGGACAACATTTTCAATTCTCTGAATAATTTCTTTCATAGCAGTCTTTCCTTTTCCCTTCCAGGCATCTTCCAAAACTGACCCTGTCAACTGCAGTAGTTTTACTGCACAAATTAGGTTATCATCCACAGGATTAGTAAAGAGGGCATTTAGCAACTCCCAAAGACCAACCTGAAGAATATCTGCTCTTGCATGTAACCTGTCCATTTGTTCCCTTGATCTCCAGGTTAAGATGAAGTTCTAGAAAGAGGACAAGTGCATGAAATTGTTTTCGAGTCACTTCTTCCCCTTTTGCATCTTTAACTTCATATTCAGTCCGACATCTTCGAAGCAGCAATTGGAGGAAGTTACCACTCTGTGGGCTAATTGTCAGATGATGAGACAGGTAATTACAAAGGCGAGCTCCCATGTAAGAAAAATTTGGGGTAGATACAGCCTGTTGATAGATGAGTTCCTCAAGTGCTTGCAAAGCATCATCTGTTGTAACCCAGCCATTCAAGGTCTCTGCAAATTGTTCAATTTCAGTTTCAAAACGACCAGGTTGCTTTGTAAGATGATGCAAAAAGTCTTGAACATATTCTGATAGAGTAGGATAATCCTCACAACCATCCTCGAAGGATTGTGTATAATTAGAAGAATAACCTGATGGGTAAAATTCCGGGGTGCTCACAGACAGCTTAGATATTAATACAGGAGCTACAACCACCTGGAGTTTAGCCAATTGCTGATTCCGAGTTCTGCTGTGGGATTTTATCCTGTGAACTAGGCGGAGCTCTCAAGGACCTCTTTGTTCTGGGAGAGCCCCGGGCTGGGGAGGCCGCTGGGGGCCGGCGGGGACCTCGCACTGGGCCCCGGGCGGCGGGGCCTTTCTGGGCTGGCGCAGCGGCGGCGGCTGTAGGTAGCCCGGGGCTTCGGCTGAGGCGGCGGCTGGTGCTGGGGCCGCTGAGCAGGCCCCGCTGCTTTCGGGAAACCGCCGCTCTCAGGCCCCGGGTCCAGCCCCGAGAGCACCTGGGGCCCCATCGAAACCGTGCGACGTGCTCCTCCTCTGTTACTGGCTCTTACGTTCAGATCTTTGACACGTTTTGAATTGATTTTTGTATAGGGTATGAAATATGAGTCATGAAATATCCATTTCTCACAACAGCGTTTATTAAAGATACTGTTCCGTCCAGCTGAATACATTTGGGAGCCTTCTCAAAAATCAATTGACCTTAGATCTTAGGGTCAATTCTGAACTGAGTTCAATTCCATTGATCAATATGTCTATCTTTATGCCAGTACCATGCATTTTTCACCACTGTGGCTTTATCATATGCATTACAGCCAAGCAGCATGAGGCCTCTCACTTCATTCTTCTTTTTCAAGAGGCTGTTGGTTATTCAAAGTCCCTTACACTTCTAACTAATTTGATAATTAGCTTTTCCATTTCTGTGAAGTGGGCAGTTGGAATTTTGATTGGTATTGCATTGCAGCTGTAGATCAATTTCGGTAGAATTAACATCTTAACAACATTTAGATTTCCCTATCATGAACATAGGATGTCTTTCCATTTATTTAGGTCTTCTTTGTTTCCTTTTAGAAATGTGTTTTTAATTGTGTGAGTACAGGTCCTTTACATCCTTACTTCAGTTTATTCCTAGATATTTAATTATGTTACTTGCTAATGTAAATGGATTTTTTTTCTTGAATACCTCCTCAGAGAACTTATTTCTAGTGTTTGGAGACACCACTGATTTTTGAATCTTGTTCTAGTATCCTGCTATCCTGCCACTTTGCAGAACTCATTTATTAGCACAAGTAGCTTTCTCATAGTTTTTCCACGATTTTCTAAATACATCATATCTTGCCATTGAGCACAATGTTAGCTGTGGGTTTTTCCATGTTGAGTAATTTACCTTTAATTCCTGCCTTTCAAAGTTTTATTTTTTATCAAGAAAAGATGATGGATTTTGTCAAATGCCTTTTCTGCCTCAATCTAGATGATCATGTTTGGTTTTCCTTTTTGATTTCTTGATGCAGTATACTACATTAATTGATTTTCTTGTGTTGAACCACCCTTGCATACCTGGAATAAAACCCACTTGTTCATGGAGTATAATTCTTTTACTGTGCTGTGGGATTTTATTTGCAAATATTTTGTTGAAGATTTTTTCATCTACATTCATTAGAGAGAGTGGTCTGTAATTTTTGTTTTTCCTTGTGATATCTTTAGCAGGCTTTAGTATTAGGTGATGTTGGCTTCATAGATTGAGTTAGGTAGTTTTCCCCCATCTTCAATTCTTTGGAAGAGTTTGAGCAAACATTGTATTTATCTATTTTTTTTTCAGTTTTTTTTTTAATCTTCATTTTATTGAGATATATTCACATACCACGCAGTCATACAAAACAAATCGTACATTCGATTGTTCACAGTACCATTACATAGTTGTCCATTCATCACCTAAATCAATCCCTGACACCTTCATTAGCACACAAAAATAACAAGAATAATAATTAAAGTGAAAAAGAGCAATTGAAGTAAAAAAGAACACTGGGTAACTTTGTCTGTTTGTTTGTTTGTTTGTCTCCTTCCCCTATTTTTCTATTCATCCATCCATAAACTAGACAAAGTAGAGTGTGGTCTTTATGGCTTTCCCAATCCCATTGTCACCCCTCATAAGCTACATTTTTATACAATAATCTTCGAGATTCATGGGTTCTGGGTTGTAGTTTGATAGTTTCAGGTATCTACCACCAGCTACCCCAATTCTTTAGAATCTAAAAAGGGTTGTCTAAATTGTGCATAAGAGTGCCCACCAGAGTGACCTCTTGGCTCCTTTTGGATTCTCTCTGCCACTGAAGCTTATTTCATTTCCTTTCACATCCCCCTTTTGGTCAAGAAGATGTTCTCCGTCCCACGATGCCAGGTCTACATTCCTCCCCGGGAGTCATATTCCACATTGCCAGGGAGATTCACTCCCCTGGGTGTCTGATCCCACGTAGGGGGGAGGGCAGTGATTTCACCTTTCAAGTTGGCTTAGCCAGAGAGACAGGGCCACATGTGAGCAACAAAGAGGCATTCGGGAGGAGGCTCTTAGGCACAACCATAGGGAGGCCTAGCCTCTCCTTTGCAGCAACCATCTTCCCAAGGGTAAAACCTGTGGTAGAGGGCTCAACCCATCAAACCACCAGTCCCCTATGTCTGTGGTCATGTTAGCAACCATCAAGGTGGGGTAGGCCAATACCCCTGCATTCTCCACAGGCTCCTCAAGGGGACACTACATATTTTTTCCTTGTTTTTTTGTTTGTTTGTTTTTTTAACTTTTTCTTTTTTAAATCAACTGTATGAACTGTAAAAAAAAAAAAATACAATACAATAAAAGAACATTTCAAAGAGACCATAACAAGGGAGTAAGAAAACATTGTATTTAAAGAACTGAAATACAGAGACAATTAAAAAGAAACTCCAAAGACTTCTTTTTTTAATTCTACTATTTATATACCTGGCTTTGAATCACATGTGTAATATCACCAACTTCAAGTTGAGTATAAAAAGATTTTCCAAGGGATACATGAGCATAAAGAAGTTTTAAGGGAATTAATTGTCAGATCTTCAACTTCCCCAAGTCCTGTTTTCTAAGGCCTAAGAAGTCACCTGCAATCTAGACTATATGCTTATTTTACTGTCCCATCTCACTTCACAAATGCCCTTGTCTCTCTTTTAAAAAGAGAGACACATCTCTCACCCATCCCTAATCTTAGAAGAGTGCATAGCTCAAATTTTAATACTTTCAGAGTACCAAAAAAATGTTGTCAGGAAAGCCTTCCTTTATTCAAGGAATTCTGTTATAACTCTAATCAATCATGTATTAATTATTATAATAACTCAAGCCAGAAGAGATTTAACACTTTGGACCTTATGTAAACAGGAACAGATATTAAGATGGTAGAGAAGTTGGAAAGGTGATAAAATAGATGTGGAATATAAACATATATTATGGAACATAAAATTTGCTGTGGAAAATCCATGGAAATGATTTCAAAGACAAAAAGGAACAATGTAAACTTTCATATATTAGGACCTGTTCAGGTGTTTTATAAAATAGATACTATTTAATAGGATATACATTAAACAAGTTATATATATATATATATATATATATATATATATATATATATATATATAAGTTTTATTTCAAAGTGTTATTATTTTCAAAAACTTAATATTTTCAAAATACCAAAGATAATGTTTTCAACTGTTTAAACTTAGAGTAAGAATAAAAGATGTCAACTTAAAAATAGTGAAAGATAAACATTGAGGACTAATAATTTAGTAGGCTGAGCCCTCAATCTTGGGGCTTGCCCTTATGAAACTTGGTACAGTAAAGGAGAACCTAAGCCTACTTATAACTGTGCCTAAGAGTCTCCCCCAGAGAACCTCCTCTTTGCTCACAGGTGGCCTTTCTCTCTTTCTAAGCCCAATCAGCAGGTGAACTCACTGCCCTCCCCCCTACATGGGGCATGACCCTCAGGGGTGTAAATCCCTCTGGGAAAGCAGGACATGGCTCCAGGGATGAGTGGTGATGGTGATTGCATAACTATGTTGCTTACATGGTGTGACTGTGTGATTGAGGAAACCTTTTGGTTCACACTCCATTTATCTAGTGCATGGATAGATGACTAGAAAAATGGGGACAATAACTAAATGAAAATAGGGTGGGATGGGGTGTGTAGAAGACTCTGGGTGTTCTTTTTTACTTTTATTTTAATTCTTATTTTAATTCTTTTTGGAGTAAGGAAAATGTCCAAAAATAGATTGGGGTGCTGAATGCAGAACTATATGATGGTACTGTGAACAGCTGATTGCACATTGTGGATGATTGTATAGTATATGAACATATATTAATAAAACTGAATTTTAAAAATATGTGAAAGGATCTCCTTTCTCAAAACTCTTTTATGTGTATACATGCAAAATATTTTGAAGGCTACTGCTATATATACATTAATGACCATTTAATCTTCTGATATAGTTTGTATTATCTCCCTTTACAATGACAAACTAAGGCCTAGTAAACTCACCATGCTATATTAGATTAAAGGCATATGAAATATGTGAGACTCAATCACCTCACAAAACTTCTCCTTATGATGTGAACATAGTAATTAGGGACTAACTAGAAGTTGGGAAGACCTAGTAAAGACCCAAGAGAAAAAAAGAAAAACACCAAATAATTAGAAATCAGGTAGTGAATTCTAAAGGCAGTATTAGCAATGGCCCCTTATTATTAATATTAAGGTAAACTGTCCCTAAATTCCTACCCTTAGTAATCCCAACATTAACCTTAATTCTTCTCACCCAGTAGATTGCATAACCCAAATAGTGGTCACACAAAACCACCTAAACAGTATTCTGCCCCTTTAATGAATTTTTCTTCAAATTTTGAAATTTATTACAGTGCATAGTTTATCATATATCATATAATGTTTTACAGTGATTAGACCTTGGCATATACAAGTCTGTTCCAGCATGAAGTCTGACTTTTACACAAGACCCCTAATCTGATCAGAAGGAACACAAATTACTGTATAGCTGTCTGATACATAAACCTTGACACATAAAACTACCCAATGGGGCAAAAAGATAGTTATGTTTATTAACTTATGAAATACTCTGGTTGTTGAATTCTAATTCATGTATAACTTTATTGATTCCAAAAAGCAAAGAGTAACAATGAAAGGCCCCAATGAGAAGGCTGTAAATGTACCCAGAATCATTCTTCATAATTATGAAATTGAACCTTTACTAAATAACTGCCATATGCCCAATGTGTTATTTATCTCACATTTATCTCACAATAGTTGCCAGGATTACCTGGCAAGAATTCCATGAAGTAGTTTTTACTTCCATGTTACAGCTAAGAAAACTGAGGCTCAGGGAAGGTCAGTGACTTGCTCAGGGCACAAAAATAAGAGTTGGGAGTGGGGAACTGAATTTATCTATCTTAAGCCTAAGTATGCTTCTTCCAAAGCCAAGCTGAAACCTGAGGCAGAACAGTGATGGGTAAGTGTCATTCATCTACTAGTTACCAGTTTCTCCATTTTGCAAAACATTTAAAATTATTTGAAGTCCACCAATATACATGCTGATAGTCTTTGAATTAAATCTACTAGTTGTACGTCATTTAGAAGACAACCCGAATCTATCTAGTGAGGATTCTTAGATCACTTTTTTACCTCTGGGAAATAGACTGTCCTGACAGTCCTATTAAACACTCATGATTTTACCCTCCTCTTTTGGAATCAGAGGAGCTGAGGGTCTCCCAGCCACTCTGCTGCACAAACTCTTTAAACAGATGGTAAACATCATTCTGCACTGCCCTAATGGTGAGGGGTGGGAACAAATACCCATCTGTCCACTATAATCAAATAAGCATGTTATTTCCACTAAGAAAATGCAAATAATTCCCAGTAGGTATAACATAGAATTCAATAGTTTGACACACACCCATCTTTGTTATGAGAGGGCAATGGACAAAAATTTGATCAACTATTTAAACAATTAAAAAAGCTACATTTACAGTCTATCCAGGGCCTTATCTGAAGAGGGTCTGAGCTGGGGTGGGGGAAGGAAAGGTGCTGCCCTGGGGGAGGCTCCAGCCAGGGTGCCCCCATATGTGGAACTCTCACCCCATCCCCATCCGGGCTGAAATCCCTAGACCCCCAGGGGTCCTGTTTGGGGAAATTAGACAGGGAGCCCACAATCTGGCCTGGCAGAGGACACTGGAACCTGGAGGCTTGGGGAGGAAATGTCTCCTTGGCAGCTGCAGCCCCTGTCCTGTGGTCTCACCCCCTAGGCTTGGCTCACAAAGGAGGGGCCTGCGGTGTCTCCCCACTGCCTTCCCCCACTTCTCCCCATGGCTCCAACACTCCACAGATGCCATGACCAAATCCACACTTCCTGGATCACAGTCAGGGATCCAAGGTTGGAATTCAGCTCTGACTCTCACCCCAATGTACCATGCTCTTGGCACTGCCATTGGCAAATAGGTTCTTCCCCAGTAAGGCCAGACCCTTCTCCATCATGCCAGGAATGGAAAGAAAGGAAAGGCTGAAAGTTGAAGGGAAGAGGGTGTCAGGGTGAAGCAGGAGATGGCTCACTAGTGTGGGCAAGAGGGAAAGGAGGAGAAGGACAAGGCAGAGGAGAAGCTGTTAATATGAAGCTGCCATAACCTCACTGCAGTAGCACAGTAGTGCAAGATTGTGGTTTCAGCTTGCATTTCCCTAATGGCTAATGATATTGATCATCTTTTCATGTACTTTATTGTCCATTTGTGTGTCTTCTTTGTAGAAATGTCCATTCAAGCCCTTTGCCCTTTTTAAATAGGGTTGTTTGTCCTTTTGTTCTTGAGTAGCGGCAGTTTTTATATATCCTGGATAAATTCAACAGTTATCCGGTATAAAATTTGTAACAATTTTCTCCCTTTGTAGGTTGTCATTTCACTTTTTGATGTCCTTTGATGGACAAAAGTGTTTAATGAAGTCCCTTTCACCTATTTTTTGGTTTGTTGTTTCTGTTTTTGTTGTTACATTTAAAAATCATTGGCCAGTCAAAAATCATGATGATTTCCTTCATGTTTTCTTCTAAGAGATTTTTGCATTTTAGGTCTTCTGTTTTGGTTCCTGTAACATTTTGAGTTAATTTTTTTAAAAAACCTTCAGTTTTTTTTGTAAATAGATATCCACTTTCCCACAACCATTTCTTGAAGATGCTATTATTTGCATATTCATGGAGGAATAAATGATCTAAGTAGGCCGATAACTGTTCAAGTCATTTAGTCAACAACTAAGAATCTTCCACAACAGAAAGTCTCTAAGTCTCAGCCCCTTTACAGGAAAATTATCAGAAGAGAGCACCAACCTCCAGGACCCTTGTATGGTTTGGATGCATTAACAAAAGTGACATGAGCCCAGATTCCAGGGTCAATACACCATAGCAGTTATGATTGCTAAGGGCCAGGAGTGGGGAACATGCCTGTCAGGAGTTTTCTAGCAGGGAACATTGGTGTTGAAGGACTTGGATAGCAATACTTTGTCCAGGCCTCTCAACCAAAACAGAGGGAGAGAAGGAGCATCAAGGTGTTTTAATTTGCTAGGCTGCAAAATGAAATAGAATGAAATGGTTTGGCTCTAAAATGGGAATTTATTAGCTTATTGTTTTGAGGCTAACAGAAAGTCCAAATCAAGGCATTATCAAGGTTATACTTTCTCTCTGAAGAATGTGGCATTCTTGGACTGGCTTCTGATGATCCTGATCCTTAGCTTTTCACATAGCAAGTCACATGGAGGCATCTCTTGGTCTCATGCTTCTCTTCCAGGTTCCATTGATGCACCTTCTTGCTTCATGTGGCCTTTCTCTCAGTCTGAATTTCATTCCACTTATAAGGGCACCAATAATATGATTAAGACTCATCCTGATTGATGTGGATCACACCTTAGCTGAAGCAGCCTCTTCATAACATTCTATATATAATATGTTCATACCTTCAAGAATGGTTTATATTTAAGTACATGTTTTTCTGGAGTACATATAGCTCCAAACTATCATAGAAGTTTCTGCTCCTCAGAAGCCCATGGTTGGATGCAGAGCAAATATTCAGTCCATTCAGCCAGTGCACCTTGAGCATCTAACTGCTGCTAATGGCAAACTTGCCTCCATTGCCCAACTTACAGATGAAGAAATGAGAGTATGCCAAAGACAATTGGCAATCATTGCATCCCAAACATCCACGAATCTCTCCTGGCCCTGGCAGATGCTTCACCCATGGGAAGAGTGGTTGAGTTGAATATTTCTGAGGTTCAGTGAGTAGGACTTCTGTGGAAGGGGAGGGGCAGTAAACCACTTCTTCATGCTATGTGGGCAAGTTGCAGGGTCTGTGCCTGTTTTAAATGTAGATTTGTACCCAGTCCCCCTGTGACCATTAGGTACATGTGTCAACTTGACTAGGTGGTGATGCCCAGCTGTCTGGTCAGGCAAGCACTGGCCTCATCATTACTGCAAAGACATTTTGTAGCTGGTACATAAACAAGAATGCCGGTTGATTAAATCATCAGTCAACTGATTGCATCTGTGGCTGATTAAATCTATGATCAACTAAGGGAGTGTCTTCTACAATGAAAGAATCCAATCAATGGGATTTAATAAAACCATTGAAGACTTGTAAGGGGCTAGCAAGCCTCTCCTGGGGAGTTCATTGCAGAACTTCATTGGGGTTTCAAGCTTGCAGACTGCCCTACAGAATTTGGTCTTGTGCATCCCCACAATTGCATGAGAAACTTTTATAAAATCTCATATTTACAGATATCTCCTGTTGGTTGTGTTTCCCTAGAAAACCCTGACTAATATATCCTCCATCCATGCAACTTTCTTCCCTGGGGAGACACAGGTGATCCCAGAGCCTTTTCTCTTTGCCACTCCTGATACAGGCAATCAGCCCAGATCCCAGACTGATCTGCCCATGTCTCACACAGAGATTAGTGCACTATATGTGGAAGCCGACTTCATGGAGACATTGACAAACAACTGAAGTTTTTGGTCTCTATCAACTCCTTTCCATCCCCACAAGTCTTGAAGTATCCCAGAATCACCTCCACTCCCAACAAGATACAAGCTGGTAGTGTTTGGCAGGACTCTGTGGCTGGGTTTGGGGTTGCAGGTATCCTCAACCCAGGCCCTTCTCTTCTCTGAATGGACTCTGAAATCAAGGACTACAAGAAGCAATTACTGCAGGCCTCCATGCCAAGGACAAAACCTATGGGAGTGAGGACAGCCTGGACCTGCATATCTGGGTCCCCTAGGGCAAGAAGCAAGGTCATGCTCACCTGCCTATTCCCTTCCTTCACCCTGCTCCCTACAGGATACCCACCAGAAGACAGCATCTTATATCCTGCCTTGTTTGTTGTGGGTAGAAGCACTAAAGCTGCATTTTCCAGAATGCAGAAGAGACAAGTTAGAAAGTAAATGGGAAGCTCCACCAATGTTCTCCAAGCCTGTGCATGGCCTATCTTTGGAAAACCTCCCTAAGGCTTTAAGGACTTCTGTTCCTTAGGTTGTGAATCCAGCAGAGTGATTCTCCTTGGTTTCTGTCTCTCCAAACAACTCCTTATATTCCAGAATGCTATTCCCAGAACCAGAAAGCTGGAGTTGAATTGTGAGATGCAGGGGCACTTGGTAGATACAACAACATATAAGTGAATGGAAGGAAGACAGACAAACCAAGATACAGAGAGACCTAATGCCTAGAGCTGGTCCTGAAGCTGGTTCTCTCCTAGGAGTTGTACAACAGTTTCTCTTGGAGATAGTTGTAGCTCTGGAGTTTGTGCTACAGGTGCCTTGTCTGTAGCTTGGACACTAGAGCTGTCTCTAGCACTCAAGTTGGTGATAGAGCTTCCACTGACTGTATTTTTAGAACTGGCATGGGAGCTCACCTCTGAGACGGCTTTATCACTTGAATTGATGTTGCCTCCTGCTCTGGAGCTGGTACCTGAGCAGACTCTACCTCTGGAGCTGGTGCTGGCAATGACTGTAACTCTGAAACTGTTGTTAGAGTTGTAGTTGGATCTCTCTCTCTACCTTGTGCTGACACTAGCCTGTGATATGTTGCCTCAATCACAGAGTCTGGTGCTGTATCTGGTTCTGGTTCTAGAGCTGGTACTTCTGGTGGTGCTAGAAGTGATGATGGAGCAGTCATAGAAGCACTACAGCTATTTATACCAGTAGACATCTTGGTTGGTAGAGCTAGCATTATAAAGGCACCTATTGCCACTTAAATGCACAATATTAAAGGGTTAACAGTAAATACATTTGATGGGTGTTTTAGGACAAAAAGGTAAACAAAACCTTCTAATACAATATGAAAAAAACTGCCAAAAAAGGAAAAATTGCCCTCCCAGATGAGGACATAAAAACTCTTTTTCTTGAGCAGGTCTTGTTGTAATGAAGGAATTAGAGCTGGAGCAGGTGCCTGAGCTGGCTCTAGCTCTTGAGTTGACTGTAACTGAGAGGTTGTGCTAGAGCTGCTACTGGAGTTTTCTGTGTCTCTAAATGGTGGCTTGGTGTTGCTTCTGACTCTAGATCTAGAGCTGATACTCTAGATCAAAGGGCTTTCTTCAATACTGTCTTCTCATAGGTGCTTCCCAGGTTTCTGGCTTGTCTTTAGTGAACATTTACATAGTTCAATGTAACTCCTTGGGCTAATCTAGCACTTCTCATCAACTACACATCTCAGTGAATTGTGTACTGGTGTGTAAGTAAATTTAGCTTTGTAACAACTCTGCCATGACTCTACAAGGCTGTCATAGGGTAAGCTTCATCAAAGGAAAATCCCAGTGATTCTGCCTTAATTACTCAGAGCTGAGACCCAGGACTTCCTGTATGGAAAAGTTCCTTTTGTGTTCCTTGTCTCCAGCCTTGGTTTAGATCTGCTGCTTTAGAGATTACAAGGTGAGCTTTACACTGAGATGCCACTGTGGGCAGGGACTCCTTGGACCTTCCCCACCTCATTGTCCTCTGGGAGGCAGGACTATTGTAACTGAGACAAACCTATGATGCAGATGAGTATTACAAGGAGAGGGTTTCAAACACAATGACAAGGATCCCTTCCCAGAGATGGGAGGCTTAGAGGCATCCAATGGCCAGTGTGCTTTCTTCATGTTTTTGCTTTTTTCCTTCCTGACAAAACAATGGTAGCTCCAGAGAATCTCTGGGGACTTAAGAAGGCTACAAAGCATGATCCTGAAACACTCTTTGGAGATTTGATATTTATTCAGAGGAGTATATGAATTTAAAAGGGGAAATGATTTTCATATATTTTAAAGCTTTTTCCATTATGAATGTGAAAAAGGAATATATGTCAATGTTTAACCTCTGGGAAAAGCACCTAACTTAGGGAAATTTTTAAACACTTCAGAGTAATACAACTCTAAGTAGCAAATATAACAGGCATTTCATGTTCAAAATTTTCCATATGAAACTGTAATTTGTGATGTTTCTTCTCTGAAGATTTGAAATCTGATGGGCAATTGGGTAGTATATTAGGGGGAAAAATAACTGAAGCTAATGAAACTATAGGAGGCTATCAGGTTTTCATGTTTGGAGGAGTTATGCCCAGAAGAAAAATGGAGAGTCTGCTTCATGGAAGTGAGTTAGACAGTGAAAAGAGGAGGGAGAGTGAAACAGGGACAGAGTGAGAGAGAGCAGAGCTCATGTGGACAATATGGACTGTCTCCCTCTATTTCTGTCATATGGAGGGACCATGTCTACTCTGAAGAAGGTCAGAAAAACATCCCTCAGAGCCACTGCACTTGTGCCCATTAGTGTGGAGCACAATGAAAAGGGAGGCAGGGGAAAGGGTCCTGCAGCAACTCGATGGGAGGTCCCTGGTGCTGAGGAGAGGACCTAGAACCAGGGGACAATCTCAGTCTTCTATGCCCTGCTCAGGGCACACTGTGGTGGGCTAGGCTTCCTGAATTCACTCCCTCAAAGGCCAGGACAAGGTATACAACAGAGGCAGTGTCAGCAGATGTCTTTCTCCATTCATAGCCCATGACCTCCAGAGGGACAGGGCATGGCTTCCCGCTGCTGCTTCTGGCTTTCCAGCACAACGGTCCTAAGACCTGAAAATTTATCAGCTTCTGGAGACCTGCCAGCAGCCCTTCATTTGCCCTTGTGCCTGAGCCTCTTGGGAACTCAGTTGACAGTGTGGTACTCTATTTTCTCTCCTCTGGATGCACCTCATGCTCCAGGAATTCCCAATCTTGTTGGAAATTCCTGACCTCCTGGTCACTCAGCCTTGACCCTAGAGTCAGTGTTCTCCAGGGAAACAGGACAGGCTAGACAAGGTATGTACATGAAAGTGTATATATAGGTGTGTGTGTGTATATATATGTGTGTGTGTGTGTGTGTGTGTGTGTGTGTGTGTTTACACAGTGAGTATAAATAATTATGAGAGATATGATAGGAATTCTCTCATGTAACCGTGGGGATTAGCAAGTCCACCCTTTGTAGGAAAGTCTAAAAGTTGGGAACTTTGGTGAAGGTGATGATGAATTCTGTAGAAGAAGCTGCCTGGCTGAAGTAGAGATGAATTCCTCTTTCTGACCACTTAAAACTTTAGTTCTCTCTTCAAGACCTTCAACTCATTGCATGACAGTTCTCTCATTGCTGAAGGAATCTCCTTTGTTGATTGTAGATCAAATCAACCTTTGTTGCAATGAGCTGACTGATGATATAAATCCATGAGGTGCCCTCAAGGTCACAATCATTGCTTTCTTGAACAAACAACTGGAAACTGTGACCTCAAAAAGTTAACAGCTGAACCTTCTATCAAATCCACTCCTTTTCATTTTGGCAAACATAACATCTCCATAAACCATACTTAATCTCTAAATAGGAACAATAACAGTCATAGTGTGCTTGAGATAATTCAACTGTCCTTCACACAACTGGAAATGCCCTAAGACTTCCTCAGAAATGGATGCAAATATTTGGTAATATTTGCTCTTAAACTTCATATCCTGTGAATTAAATATTCCCATAAATGAGAGAATTCCTCTGCAGGATCTCTAAGTATTCATCCAGAAATTCTCATGTTTTAACCTACCCTGTGGTCCAACAGCAGGAAATAATGATTCTAAAGCCTCACTGAGATCCCTGAGCTTCCCCAAGTATCACCTTCCTTGCTTCACCCCCACACACTCTTTCCTTCCTACCAGGGAGCTCTGGAGGCTCAACTCCCAGTTGGCCTGACCAGGGGACCCTCTCATGCCTGTGTCCCTCTCCTGCTAACTGGGTCCCTCCATTGTTATTGGAGTTGAATGACAATTTGGCTCCTGAGTCATCCATTCCCTATTGGGATGAGTCCCCACAGTATCCCAGGCAAAGGGCCCTCCCTGCTGGGCTCAGCTTCACTTACTCTGCACTGTTACCATGATATCTCCAGCCAATTGCTCCTGCAAATCAGGGCTGCACAGTGTCTGACCACCACCCCTGCCCCATTTCTATGCCACTCCTTCCACTTGGAAAATCCTTAGTCAGCCATGTCACTGTTTTTGGAGAGCACCCCAATTTGGCCCACCTTCAGCACTTTCACAAACACTGCTTTTATCCTGCTCTGAAGGGCACCCTCCTTTGGTCCCAGGAGCAACCATGTAATGTGAAATCAAGGGAGGAATGTAATTTATCCCTTTTTCCTGAAATATGTGATGGTTTCTGTCACCCAGAGTGGATGGTTTTGGGCATTCAGGGCTGACCCCATTGGTGGGATCTTTGCATCCATCAAACATTCCAGCTACTTTTCTTCTACCTGCCCTTAGACAGCACCTCTCCCAGTTTACCAAACCCTTCCCTATGCTAGCCTCAAAGGCCAATACCAAGGTGTACCTAGGTGCAGGGCTTATTCTCTTGGGAAACAAAACTGGGACACTTAACCATCCTGTCATGGCATCAATGGCAGGTGGCTGAAAGTCTCTGGGATGCCTGGGGAAACCTAGCACAGGTTCCAATATGTTTCTTTCTAATCCAATTAGCCTAGGTCTGATGAGACTCTCTGGCACTTAGAATACCCTTGCATGACCACCTGTCCCATCCAGCACTGTGCTCACTCCCACAACTTCCAGACCACACACTGGAACAGTCTTAAATCTATCTTCTAGCCCTCATGCTGGGCAGATTGAGAGAACATTGTGTGATGGTCTCTATATAATGAGACACCTATGGTTTTCACTTAAGACTATGATCTCATTAAAACATTCCATGAAATAATCAAATAAACTTAACTAACTTTGGAATACTAAAAACATGGGAAGTTTCAGATATACCTAGAAATAGAGGGTGAAGATTTGCAGCAAGAATGGAGAACATGTGGTTCTGGGCTTCCTGTCATTCTTGGCCAGTAAGGAAAGAGCTCAGAGCACAATACTAATCCAGTTGGAAGAAGAAAGCAAATTCCTTAGGAAGAGTAAAATCTTTCCTTGTATTGAATTAAAAGGGGAAGACATCTAAAAATGCCTGTGGAGGTGAGCTATAAATACATCTAAACTTGTGGAACCCATAAATGTGACCCACAGTTAACCCTTTGCAAGATATAGGAATCCCATTTCATTGGGAGCCTTGTGCAATTCCCCAGAGCCTTCCATACTCTTCTCGTGGCCTCCCTCCCAGTTCCTTCTCTAGGATGGGGGCTTCCTTGTTAGGACCAGGTCAATGTGGGTGGCACTCTCTCATCATCAGAAGTACTGAGACCTACAGCTAACCCCTGCCCCTGCACCTGCTTGATGACCACCATCCGCAAGTAGTTGGGGGGAGATCATTTGTACCACCTGTAGTATGCCATAGTGAAGCCTTTCACAAGTTTCTCACTTAATGTATATGTCTGTACTGTTCAGAATGCCCTCATAGCCTTGAGGATCATCTCTGCCAAAATTTCATAAGGCTTGTGTTCTAGTTTGCTAATGCTGTCCGAATGGAAAAAAACAGAGATGGATTGGATTTTACAAAAAGGGGTTTATTTGGTTACGCAGTTACAGTCTTAAGGCCATAAAGTGTCCAAGTTAACACATAAGCAATCAGGTGCCTTTACTGAAAGATGGCCAATGGTGTCCGGAAAACCTCTGTTAGCTGGGAAGGCACATGGCTGGCATCTGCTCCAAAGTTTTGGTTTCAAAATGGCTTTCTCCCAGGACATTCTTCTCTAGGCTGCAGTTCTTCAAAAATGCCACTCTCAGTTGCTCTTGAGGTGTTTGTCATCTCTTAGCTTCTCTGGAGCAAGATTCTGCCTTCAACAGCCATCTTCAAACTATCTCTCATCTGCAGCTACTCTCTCAGCTTCTGTGCATTCTTCAAAGTGTCCCTCTTGGCCATAGCTCCTCTTCAAAATGTCACTTTCAGCTGCACTGAGTTCCTTCTGTTTGTCAGCTCATTTATATGGCTCCAGTGATTTAATTTAGACCCACCCTGAATGGGTGGGGTAACAACTCCATGGAAATTATCCAATCAGAATCATCACACACAGTTAGGTGGGGCACATCTCCACATAAACACTCAAATAATTACAATCTAATCAACACTGATATGTCTGCTGATGCAAGATTACATCAAAGATAATGGCATTCGGGGGACATAATACATTCAAACTGGCTCAGCATGGTTGGTTTGAGGGCTGGGCCTGAGGCAGTGGACAGGAGGGTCCCAGCACATGTGAGTTGAACAGCCTGCAGACACATGGCCCTGCTGTGCACCCTCATCCTGGGTTCCCATCCCTGATCCCTGACTTTCCAGCTGGGAGATATCAGGCAGGTCATTTAACCCATGGGGCCAGAGTTTCCCCACATGTGAAATGAGGATAAGGGCACCCTGAATGTGTGACCTACTCGGTGCCAAGAGCTAAGATCCTACAGGAATTCAAGCCAGAACTTGGCCACAGTAAGGAAAGGACCCAGACCAGATTAGGGGTTCCCAGGCATGAAAGAGGGCATGCAGAGGTGCTGCAAGAGGGTGTGAAAGTCATGTTCATGGTGAAGAAATGATCTGGAACAAGAGAGAATGATTGCACAGCATTTTAATGTACATGAAGACACCAACTTGCGTACCTCAGAAGGTAATAACATGAATTTAAGAGCAGTTTAAAAGGAAAAATAAACCAATGCATATAAAAATAAAATATGTAATAAAATGAAGCAGACAGAAAAATAGCTGCCCCCAAAGGACAGAGAAAGGAAGACTCCATGTTTTGCTGTGGCCCAGTCTGAACCTGAGGATTAGGAGCAGAAACTGGTACCTGGATTACCACTTCCTGGGCAGGTGATACTGGAGCCAGGTCTGGCATTGCTTCCAGGTCTATATCTGACTTTGGTGCTGTCATGGCCTCCAGCTATGGTCCACGCTCCAACCCCTCAAATGGAGTTCATGCAGGCACCATATCATTTGGCTCTAGAACTAGTAACGCTGGTGGCTCCACCTCCAGAGTCTCCACAAGAGCCATAGCTGCAGGGGACTCTAGATCTTCAAGTGTTGAACCCTCTGGCACAGATGCTACAGGTACAGATGTGGCTGTCAATGTGGCTGGCACTGGAGCTGGCCTTGGATGTGCAAGAGGGAGAATGTTCACCAAGTCACTTCCCTTCCAGGTGTGTTTCCAAAGTCAGAAAACATCCTACTGCCCTTGAAAAGAACAAGCTCAAAAACACACCCCAGGAAGCATTTGCAGACAAAGGACTCTGGATGAGAGGTCTGTGGTTCCTTTTTGCTCCTTGCCCAACATGAGCATCTGGAGGCTCCCCCCCATATGCTTCCCTGTGCATTTCTTTGTGGGCTCTCAAGCACCCACCCCCAGTGCTCCTAACCCACTTGCTCTGCCTCAATTGGCTCCAGATTATCATGCTGGTCCCAAGAGCTCTGATGCCATCACACTGACCTTCTCTTGGTGACCAGTACCTAGTACTGCTGCAAACATGGGAAATGTGGTTTAGCAGATGGTGACACCTGGGAATTTGAAGTCAGAAGAACATGGAGTGGAACTGTGGGCTATTCTGGGAAATTCCTGGGAAAGAGCCTGGGGGAGCTCCCAGGTTTGGCTTGAGACTTGGGTGTGGAGAAGCTTCTGCCCCCATTCTCTCCATGAGCCAGCTCTGGCCATTATGGACAGTGTGGTGCACCTGTACCCTGATTAGACAGATGTTGTCCATGACCTCAGTGTAAAGCTCTTCACTTGTCTCCTGGGTGCAGCGCTACAAAGATAGTTCCTGGCACCAGTCAGGTATGTGTCAGGGTTCTGCCTGGCCATCCCCACGTGGGTGACACCATGAGAATTTCTGCTTCCAGATGAGGCACAGGAGTCTGTCAGCAGATACCTCTCACAAAAGGACAGAAGATGACACCTCCATGACTCTGTATCAACCTACAGGCAAATGGACCCCACCCCCAGGCCTCCCCCTCCTTCCCTGTCAGCCATGAGCTGGGAGGGAAATGACCAGGTCCACAAGGTTCTATCCCCAACCACCTGCTCCTGCTCAGGGTCTGTCTCTGCTCATGGCCCTCAACTCCACACACACAGTGGGAGTGGGAAGTGCTGAGGCTGACCAGGCAGCACCACAGAGGGTGGCCTGGTCTGCAGTCCCCTGCCCTGTGCCCCCTGGGTTGCCTTTAGGTTCTTCCTGTTAAATGGCCAAGACCTTTGAGGGTGAGGACTGAGCCAATGCTTGGATTGTTGAAAAAGGCTCTTGCTCCAGAGTTTCCTGAGGCCAGTGGCTCTGCAAATAGGGAGAGACAGAAAAAAATATCTTGTCTTGAACATCTCTGACCATGTGAGCTGTTAGGAGTCTGTCTCTAGACTGAGGGTGCCTGATTATAGGGGTTCCAAGATCTGTTGGATAAAGGTTTCATTCCCACATTTTCTGAGGCCAGATGCTTGAGATCTATGAATGCAACAGGAGATCATATTAATCTGTCAAGTTTCTCTGGCCAAATAAACTGTGTTGGTGGCTGTCTGTGGAATGTCAATGCCTGGTTACCAGGGTTCTGAGTTCTGTTGGTCTCTGTGTTCAAAGAAGTGAGGTCACTTCCTGGGGTAACTTTCCCTGTGACCCTTCCCTGGATATGACTCCCCAGTGACCCTCTGGGCTGTGGAATCCTCACCCTCCTTGTCCCAGTTCAGCCAAATTGTATGCAGTTTCACCAAAAATCCCTCCTTGCTTACCTGTCACGACTGGGACATCAAGAAGTAATTTCAGGAGAATGAACTGAACTCACACCTGGCTATTTTTATCCCATTTCTGTGACCCTGAACAAGGCATTTACTGTCTCAGAGTTCCCCAAATCCTTCTCCTGAACAAGAGGCTTTTGTTGGTTTCAGGCTGTGATGTACCCAGAAAAGGCTGCGTTCCTTTAATACCCTTCTGTGGGTGCAGACCTATTGTGTAGGTGGGAACTTTGGTTAGGTAATTTCAGTTGAGGTGTGGCCCACCCCATTATGGAGGATTTTATTCCTTTCACTGGAATCTTTTATGAGAGGATAAAGGACAGAAAAAGCAAAAGAGCTCAGGCAGAAAAATCCCTGGGGGAGCTGAAAGAGCTACAGAAGACAGAAACTGAAAGAAATGAAACCATGGATAGAAAGGCATGCAGATGCCAGACATATTGTTTCCTATGGGACAGATGTGTCCCAGATGCTGGCAGACTTTCTTCAGAGAAGGTATCGTCCAGATGATGCCTTATTTTGGACATTTTCACAGCCTTAGTATTGTAACTTTAATCTAATAAAATCCCAGTGTTAAAAGACAATGTGTTTCTGGTATCCTGCATTTTGGTAGCTTCAGCAAACTGAAAGAGGGCTCATACTCACATGAATTTCCTAGGGACACCATCAGGTGAATGTGAGATAATACATATACAACTCTTGTGCTGGTGTCCTATGTAGCTCTTGCACAAACTTCTGGAAAAAAGAATTACTAGATGGTGTGTGAAGCCACATGGAAAAATTCAAAACAGGGATAAATTGTGGCAGTGTGATCTTGGGAAACTTGGCTTTATTTCTCAGTCCACACATTGAGTGGACTGAAATTCAATGAAAATCAGACACCTTCACCCTCTTGTGTAAATCTCTTCATTGTCTTCCCATTGTCCTTAGAATCAGTTCCTAGTGCCACCTCTTAATCCATGTGGTGGGCAACCTCCAAATGCCTTCTAAGGATCCATTTCTCCTGGGAACACATTGTGGTATATTTCCCCCTCTTGGGTGTGGTCTGACTGATTTCTAAATAATAGAACTGGGTAAAGCTGATGCATGTTCCAGCCAAGATTTAGAGATTCAGTTAGAGAAACTCTGCAACTTCAACCTGGCTCTTTTCTTCTTGTATTCTCCCTTTCTCTCTCTCTCTGTCTGTCTGTCTGTCTGTCTGTCTGTCTGTCTGTCTGTCTCTCTTTCTCTTATCCCTCACTATGGAAGCAGCTGTGATATTCTGAGTTGCCCTACAGAGGCCCACATGCTAGAGGCTGAGGGAGGCTCGGTCAGCAGACAGGAGGGACCTCCCTGAATCCTGGCAGGATCCTCCCAGTGCAGCCTCATTGGGAGCATAGTCCCAGGCTGGGGGGAGACCTTGAGGCAGAAGCACCCAGGTGGGCCTTGACCAGATTCATGTTCCACAGAAATATTGAGGTAATGAGTGTTTGTTGTTGTCAGTGGCAACATTTTGCCTAATGTGCATACATTTCACCAGGGAACAGGATCCAGTCCTGTCCTGATGTCCCCATGCCCCTCTCTTTGCTCCACTGGCCCTGAGTGCCCACTCTCTCCTGGGCATCCTCACCCCAGCCAGGACAATGAGGAGGACCCAGAGGCTCCCACAGGACTGTCTTGTCCCAGATCCCAGACTTGGGGTCCAGGCCTCTGCCATGTTCTGTGCCCCTCCTTGACCTAAATTCAACAAACTTTCTCTGCTCAGAAGGACCCTTAGGGAATAGAAAGCAATTTTCAGGGCATCAGAGCACAGCAGATTATTGAGGGAGAGCCAAGAACAAAGGTCCTTCTCCAAAACTGTGGGATACCTGGGGTCCACCACTCCATGCACTCCAATTTATAGAGAGGAGGGACATGAGGCCTACTTTTCTGTAGCCACCTTCCACACTAGGGGCTCATCCAAGTTCCAGGTGCCCAAAGTGGTGGAGGCAGGAGCCAGCTCAGTCCTCTTCAGACTGCCTGGAGTGTGGACCCTGCATGCAGACCTCTAGCACCTTGGGGAAGCCCTGCCTATCAGCCTGCAAACTGCCCCCCATGCTGTGGTCTGTGCCATGTTGCTGGAGGCTGGATGCCATTGCCCAATGGCAGAGCTGCCTCAACCCTTCCTCTTTCCTCCTTGTCACCTTTTCCCATCACAGCTCCTACTCTGCCTGTCCCTCCATTGTCAACCACAAACAATCCTGTTAGTCACTGTGTGTATGTGTGTGTGTGCATGTGCACTTGCTTCTATTCCTGGGGTTGCAAAGAAGAGAATGGCCTTTCTGTAGCTATAGAATAGTGGGCTACCCCAGGACTTAGTGGCTCTCATTTCCACAGCAAACCACATGAGAGGGGATGAGCCCTGGCCTCGGAGGCCACAACCTTCCAAGTCCTCTGGACTTTGACCACTCTCTGTGCCCTGAGCCAGTGTGTACCTCTCTCTGGGCCTCAACTTTCCCAATGCACAAAGGGGTTAGATATAGACCTAAGCATAGGTAGGCTCAGCAATGACAGTTTGCTGGACTTCCCAACACTGTGTGGGGTGTTGGCAAGAAGGTGGTTCAGGAGCACCCATGAGCAAAGGGCTGCCCAAACATGAGAATGTGGTGGACACTGCACTGGGCAGCCCAGTTTGTATCCAGAACTGGCTGCACACTGGTCCTGCATGGGTCTGAGAATGGTGCCTGAGCACATCCATGTATCTCTGCCTGCACGCCCAGGGCTCCAAGGCATAGCCTGCTGCCAGAGCCACACGATCCCCCTGCACCTCCATCTCCCAACCCCACCCCACATGCCACACCCCCACACTCATGCCCCTGCTCTGGGTCCTCTATTTCTGCCCCAGCCCTGGAAATACTCCCAACAAAATAAGGCAAACAATGGGATGCAGGATGTAAGGAAGGCGGAGAACCTTGAGAGGCATGGGCCTCAACAGACACCTCCTGCTCTGGTTCTCTGTTGGCATCTGTGAGGGTGACTCCGCAGACCTGCATGTGGCCAGCATGTACCAGAGGAGAGCAGGTCAGGCCATGCCTGCTCCTCTAACCCCCATTCCTCCCCCATCCCAGCTGGTGGGAGCAGGGGTGGCAGGGAGCCCAGGGAAGAGGCAGCCCAAGTGTGCGGGGACTGTTCCTGTTTGTTAGGGAGCTGCTCCTGGACAGTGATTTCCCCCAACTGGTCAATGAGTGCCAGGCTCCAGCACTCAGCACCCTGGCTCTAAGGAGCTGAGCCCAGCCAGAGTGGGGCACTCACAACCCCTGCTCTGAGCCATTGCTGACCCCAGGCTGACACTCAGAGGTCCTGTCCTGTGCTCAGTGCCCCAGTCACGCAGCCCTCCTGAGGCCCAGGCACTGCAGATGCTCATCTGCCTGGATTTATTCCCTCCACACCTTGATGGGGTCCAAGTCACTCACCTACTTTGCAATTGACAAAACTGAGGCCCTGAGAAGTCAGCACATTATCTTGCCTCAGCAATGGGTTTGAAACCAGGTCATTCTGACCCCATACCTGTGCTCTGCAAAAGAGCTTGAGGAGGTCCTCTGAGCCCAGGCTTGATGGTGAAAGTGGCATGGAGTAGAGGGGACAGGGCTGCAGGGACAAGCATTACAGCTAGGGTGACTCAGAGCAGGCAAATGCTTTGGGTGTCCCAGGGTGAAGGAGGGTTCAATGAGGATGGGGCAAGGGGTGGGAGAGAATGCTGGGTGAGCATCTGGCTGTCAATGAGAGGTTGGTGCTAGAGCTCTTGCTGGAGTTTTCTAAAGGCCTGTACAGGGAGGCTGGTAAGGGAGCTGACTCCAGCCCTGAGGATCACACTGTTTCCAGATCTGTATCTGACATTGGAGCTGCAAGAACAAAAAGATCACCCACAGGACTGTCTTTGTAGATGCATGTCCAAAGGCAAAACTATCCCATTTCCTAGGAGAAGCCCAAGCCCAAGAATCTCACCCCAGGGCTTCCCATACAGATTTCTACCAGTTGACTCATCTGAGATTGTTCTTTGCTCTGGCCCAATACCAGTGCCCTCCCCACTATGCTCCTCCCCCAGGCTCACAAGCACCCAACCCAGTCCCTGTCACTTCTGGTTCTGCCTCAATATGGTCCTTAAACTCATGCTGCACAGCTAGAGTGTGATCACAGGGCTCTAGCTCTGACCAGTCAGCTACTCCTTCAAGTAGCTTTCCTGTCAGATGCCCAGGATGGTAGAGATGGCCTTGAGGTTAGATAAGTAGGAAGCCGAGTCACAGGCCTGGCCTTTCCTCCCATTCTGCCCACTTATTGCACTCTTGTAGGAGCTGAGCTCCTATGCTTGCACCTGCCCATCCAGACACTATCCCACCCCACGTGCTCTGCCTCAGGGAGCTCCAGGTGCTGTAGCTGGACAAAGGGTAGGTAGTCAGGACTCTCCATGTCAGAGCTGGGCATGTAGCATAGCTTCTCTCAGGAGTTCTCCATAGGTCCCCTGCCTCACCCCTGCTTCCACAGAGCCCAGAACCCATCCAGGTTTCCATCTGATCACTTTTTTTCCTGGGAGGAAACCTCCCAGACATGGTTCTGCCCATTCCCTCCAAACCACAGGCCAACAGATCTGTGAAGACAGGTCCTTCTTTTTCACCCAAAGCCCACTTATTTTTTAAGTAGATCCTGGAGGTTCCCCATTCTGTGACAATATGGGAGGACACATCCATATCTAGAGGGGGATGTGAGAGGGTCATATTGTATGTACTGTGTGCCCTCCCTGCTTATGATGTCTAGTGTCACTTTCTGACTCCTTGACTAGAATGGAGACCCACAAAGCAGGGATTTTTGTCTGATGTGTTCATAATTTTATGTTCAGTAGCTGCATATATTAGATGCTCAATATATATTTATAGACTGAATGAACCCCAATAGAACTTGCCCCACTATCTGAGTATGCCTGGGCCCTCTGCCAGCCTGCTCCCTTGTGGTTCTTTTCCTGGCCCTGGAGGTTTAGTTATACACATGGACTGGTCACTACTCAGCCAAAGATACATGGGATCTCAGTAAAATTCTCCCCTCTCGTGGGCTGCCTTCATGTCCCTGAGACTCCTCACAGTTGATTCCCGGGTGCCCTGTCCCAGACCTGAATAAAGATTGGACACAGTGTATTTGTTCCTCCTTCCCATTCCTCTGCAAACTCATTGAGATCAAGGATGTTGTCTGCTTACTGAAGGCAGCTGCAAGGCAGAGACTCTTCCACATTGGCATCACCTGCAAGGGTTTGTAAACTGCCCATCCTGGAACACCACCCTTCAGTGGCTCTGAGGTCATTGGTCTGAGGGGGATCCAGGCATCTGTCTATGAAGCAGCTCCCTGGGTTGTTCTACCAGACAGGATGGGTGAGGACCACGGCCTCAGGGTTACGATGATGGGCTTTTCAATGAGCTCCATCTTGGCTCAGGTTCCTCCTTGGTTCTTTGCTGCCTCATAGCACTCAGGGAAGCAGGGGCTTTATACAATGTCCCCCATAAGGTTACATAGTAGAATCTCTAGGATACATTTTTTATTCAGTATTAATTCCAATTTGTTTATGAAACTACTGTTAATTAGACAACAAAACCAGAAAAAGGAAAACGCAAACAAAAAGAAAATTATATCCACTCCTAAATGAAATACAGGAAATAGAATTCAACAATACATGAAAAAACTTTTTACAATTTTTATTTTAACTTTTTTTGTTTTTATTCTTTTAAAATGCAGTTTTATTGGGATATATTCACACACCATGCAAAATATCTGAGGAATACAATTGCTGGCTCACAGTATGAACACAGAGTTGTGCATACATCCACATGATCAATTTTTGAATATTTTAATTACTTCAGAAAAGAAATAAAAAGGAAAAAGGAAACCAAAATCCTCTCACACTCCTTATCCCACCCTATCCCCCAACCCTATTATTTACTCATAATTTTGTTACTGTACTTTTGTTACTCTCGATGAAAGAATATTAAAATATTTATTGCTGTTATCTATAGTCCATAGTTTGTACTAGGTACTATTTTTCCCCTATTCCCCTCTATTATTAACTCCATTTAAAGGGTCATACATTTGTTCTAGATCCTGAAAGAACTTTTTTTACATTTGTATGGTTAGTCAGAGACATTGTCCACCACAAGATTCACTTTGTTATACATTCCCATGTTTTAACCTCCAAATTTCCTTTTGTTGACATATGTGACTCTAAACTTTCCACCACTTTCACATGACATTCATTACTGTTAGTCCTTCTCCAGGAGACACTGTAATAACACACAACCATCAGCACTCTGATGGAGTAGTTTGGAGAGGTCCCTAGCACTCTGCTTTCAGTGGCCCAGGGGCTCTGGGTGGGCACTGAGGGCTGAGGAGCTCTGCTTTAAGGGGAGACAGATCCCCACCTGTCCTCTGAGTTCTGAGAAGCTGATGGAATCACCTGGGTCCTCTGTGGTCTGGGAAGCTGCTCACTCACATGGAGGACTTGGGCTCCTTCTTATAAAATGTAAGAGGGTAAACTGGTTTAAGTGGAATGTGGGACTAAAGAGAAGTGGATTTCACCAAGGATGGAGCTGCCTGCCTTATCACAGACATGAGAGGAACCTTGTGAGCTGAGGAAACTCACCAATTTTAAAGGAAATATTAAGAGTACCAACATGGACTATAATTTATATAAACTTACACAGCCAATTTTTTTTAATTCAAGGTAATCTGAAAGGAATAGAGAGAGAATTGGGAAAATATTTGAGGATATGTTGATAATAGTTTAACAGAAAAGAAGTCAGACATGTTAGAAATCCTGGGCATCTGTGAAGCAAGGAAGTTTCTGCTGTGTCATGGATGGGAAACAGAAGAATTTTTTTAAGAGATAATGGGACATTGTTTCAGTTTCCTTAGTGTAAAAAGAAATGTAATATTTTGGAATAACAGCAAGAAGTCATGACATTTTAGCAGACAGAGATGATGTATGTGGGAGAACTTATGGCACACTTAATGAAACTAAGGTATGTGATGGTGGGGATAAGATGGGGAATCCAAGGGTCTTTGACACAGTTTCAGGCAGTGACTGTCCTTGTGCTGTAGGGGAGACCAAGGTCCAAAAGGTAGAAGCTGGCCCCAGATCTCAGGAAAAGGCCCCCACCCACAGTGAAGTCTCAGCTGGAGCAGGGGTGCAATAAGGGGGCCCACTCACTATTCTAGTGGGTAGGAGTTGGTATCTCACTGCAGATTTCACTTGCATTTCCATAATGCCTAATGACCTTGAGCATTTATGCATGAGTGTATTGGCCATTTATCTTTCCTCTTTTCAGAAATGTTTGCTCAAGCTCTTTGCACAGTTTTTTTTTTCCCATCAAATAACTTTATTCACACAAGCGTCCCTTAATTTACAAAGCCTCAGTCATTCATACACATTAAGGGGATCCACAGTGTTCAAGGAACTTAAATATAATGTATCATACCAATCCAGTATACCAAGTACAAAAAGTATTCACATAAATTTGTTCACACAAAGATCCTAGATTACCAGCTTCTCTGCAAAAAAGGAAAATAAAGACAAATAAATTCAACTAGTATTTGAAACTAACTTTGTGCCTGGGTTAAAATGTCCTTCACACCTAACTCTGTTCCACCTGGATGTTAAGCCATTGAAACAAGGTCTATTGCTCTACCAGAAAGAGGCCATTGGGCACAAAAGTCTTCTTTAACATCCCTTAATCAAACTCCCTTCCTCTTGTTGCCTCTCAAGGAAAAGTATATGGGGACCTCCCTTCTGTTACCCCCTGCAGTCTTAAGGGGCCTTGGGCGACTGTGGGCATGTCAGTGCTCAGAGATTGCTTCTGCTGGTGCTAGGGGGCCGATGGCAGTGGATTAATCCCTTGATGATGGCTGTGGGTACTTGTAGTTGGCCAATCCTAATGTCACACCTACCGGTTCCTCTTTGGAGGCATCTCTGCAGACATGAGCCCCCTTGCTTCACCCTGGCTCTCAAAGCCTTGGCGGGGCAGGATCAGAGACAGACCTGTGTTGTCCTGAAGGCTGTGCAGCTGCCCAGTATAGGAGACTGGCAGAGGCAACACCTCTAGGCCCTGCTGTGTCCTGCAAACCACAGCCTATGGTCTGCTCCTGAGAAGAAAGAAAGCTTGGTATTTGAGGGGTTTGAGAGAAAGTCTAAAGGAACGCCTTTGCACATGTTTTAACTTGTTTATCTTTGTTTTCATTGATGAGCTGTAGGAGATCTTTTGGGTGTTTTTTGGATATTAAAACCATATAAGTTGCAAGCGGCGCTGCGGGACTGCGAGATGTGTCTTGCAGCCTCCTCCTCCTCCTCCTCCCCTCCTCCTCCTCCCCCTCCTCCTCCACCCCCTCCCTCCTCCCCCCTTCTCCTCCCCCCTCCTCCTCCCCTTTCTCCCCCCCTCCCCCTCCCCCTTCACCTCAGCAGAGGACCGGGTCAGGCCGGGTCAGGCAGGGCCCGCGTGGGGTGCGGGAGGCGCGGCCTCAGGCAGCTGTGGACTTGCGTCCAGGGGGCGGGTGCCGCTGGCTTTGCCGACCCCGGCGGGCCCGCGCCTCTGCAGCGCTCTCCCTGCACCCGGAGCCCGCCAGCCCGGCAGCACCAGCCCGGGGCTTCCCCTCAGCGGCGGCAGCACCTTCAGGGCAGCAGCCAGAGCCGCCGCCGCAGCGGGAACGGGGAGCCCCCGGGTTCCCGCCTCCGCCCGCCGTCACCTACCCGGACTGGATCAGCCAGAGATGAGATATCAAGAATTCGTGTGATATTCGTGTTCTAATAAAAATAGAAAATATTTTGAATGTAGGAAAGTACTTTGTAATAACCAGGCCCTTTGGTGAGTGTTTTATGAAAGCATTCGAAACAATTGAGTTCCATGCCTGCTTTTATTTAGCACTGAGCACGGTTATAAAAGGATTACAGGAAATTCTAAAGGGTCATGTTTAGGCATGGATCCTCACTTAGTTCTATGTCCCTCATTTATATTCCTGAAATTGGAAATATGTGTACTAGAGAAACATGTTAATACACTTTTCTACATCTACAGATATCTGCAGTGAAAAGATTCACTCAAGAGATGATGTGATTATTGCCGGGGTAGATTTAATTTTGCAGGTACATATTTAAGGCTGTAAATGTCCATGAGAAGGAGTTTAAAAACCTACAGTGCACTCTCTCAAAGGTCAAAAAAGCAAGAACCACACAGTAGAGCACCAGCTTACTGTAAAACTTGGTGAACACAATGTGGATGGTGGTGATAAGGTTAAAACCTCATTGGCCTCCATCCACCAGGAAGAAACCAATACTCTGACCAAATCAGATTTATTGATCCAATGTAGTGAAAGGGAACACTCCAGGGGAGCCATGAAATGACTTTGAATAGGTGGAAGGAAGGAAGACTATTTTGTATGGTTTGGGTTCCTTAGGAAGGAATCTGAGGAGGGAGTAATGAAGTTGGGGTCATTTCTATATTAGTTCTTTTTGAGGTGGGATTAGGAGAAGTGAGGGTCAAACAGGAATTAGGTGCTCCATGAGCAGAGGGTGGTTAGTAACTGTGTGTGCCTAGTGACTGGGTGTAGCAAAGTGGGTCTGGGGCATCATGGCTAAGAAAGCAGTAGTCCCTCAAGGAGGGAGTCCTTATGACAGTCCACAGCTGCTGTAAGACCTTGGGGGAAAATATGTCCCCTCAGAATTGTGCAGTTGTTTTATCTGTGTCTGTTCCCCAGGATGAATAATGCAGAGCTGCTATTTTGTTTTCTTGTCAGAATTTATTTTCCCTCTTTTACTGTTTCAGTAAGAACAGGCCAGGGCCAGTGAGCACATGGCTACCTGGGGCACACTGCACACTGGACCTCTGTCTAAAAGGAAATGTTGGGCAACCCCTGAGCTTTAGTCTGTTTCTTGTGCTTAGTCTGTTTATTGTGACTCAGATGTGGATATGGGTGAGGCTGTGGATGGAGGAAGTGTGTCAATTACCACAGCTAAGAAGGACTGGCGGCAACTGAAAACATTATTGGAGAAATAAATATATCCAAGATGAAAGGAATGAAATAAATAGAAATTATGGAAAAATAATTATCTGGATATTTGGAGTATAAAAGGAGAGTGAAAACAGTAAAGGGATGAAGAGAAAAGGAACAGAAAAGGGAAACACGTATCTTCTCCTTGAATGGAACAGACAACAGGCCAAAAAACAGCATTTCTTGCAATTCTTTCTTCCCCATTTTCCTAAGTTTTTACTTTTTATAAAACCTTCTTGGATAAAGGAACTCCCATTGGTCCCTCCACTTCACACATACAGAATACATAACCTGCCCCCTCCTACTTCCAGGAGACATCTTCAGCTGAGTCCTTCTTTCATCATTTTCTGTGCTGTAGGCATTACCTATATCCAAAAGCACTACGTCCACGTGATAGTCAGTCACCAATACCCACTTCTGTTCCACTTTTGGAGACATATGAAGGATTGCAGAACTCTGCACACATAGTTAGAAATGGCCATCTGACTTCATTTGCCAAATGAAACTTGATAGGAAGTACAGTTGATAGCTTCCAGGTAGAAGACTTTAATTATCAGGTTTTGTTTGGTTTTCCAGACCTGTCTTCCCCTCTTATGGGAACACATGTGCAAATGGAGATGTGCCAAAGAATAAAGAGGCTTGGAGTTCCAACCCTATATGTAGAAGATGCCTGCCTCAGAGAGTCATAAAGCCCATGGACTGGACTTTGTATGTGCAAAAAATAAACCTGTGTTTTGCATTAAGGCACAACTGATGATCCACAGTTGTTACCTCAGTATCCCCTTACATATCCTGATTTATACAGCCATTCAAATTTTACCAGGGTCTCAAATCAACAATATTACTTCAAGCCACTAATGTTAAGCTATATGGATTCCATACATTTTGGCATCATTGCCACCCTTGTCATAAACAACGTTCAGTAATATCACCTGGTAATCACCTCAAAGACTGTGATAAATCAGGGAGTGGATGTCTTCCACATTTATGTAAGTTCCTTTGGTACTTCTCACAGAACAAGAGTCTAGATGAGGTCCAGTAAATCTTAATTAAAATTACCTCAATTTACTGAGCTGAGTTGCTAGTTGTCCTTCATATCTGGGTCCCCTATGGAAAAATTTGCTTTGATTTAGGCAGAGTTTATTTCTATAATTTCATAACATTGGAAATACCATGGAGAACCTATACTTATACTTAGAATTTATATACATGTTTTGAGCTAAAATTAATATGACTTTTATTTTGTATAAATAGAAAAAAGATTTTACTAAATATTTAGCATGTATTTCATCCTATGGAGATGAAATGAAATTTAGATTAAATTTAGAGGTTTAGCTGTTTCAAGGGGTGAGGGCATACATCTCTTTGGGATTCAAATACTTCAGATGCATCACACTGTGGTGACTTCATCTTTTGAAAACTCCAAATATAGGGAGATTACAGCAGTAAAACAAACATGTATAAACTCTTTTCTTAATATTTCAGTTCTCATTCTTAAAGTCTAATTAAAAATGATTTTTTTTCACATATACAAAGCACTTAGGTACACTCCTGGTAATTATCTTTCCTTCAGGCTGTATAAAAGAATTTATGACACAGTTTTATTTTGTTATTTTAAAGCTCAACTAGTATATAATTCATAATTTATTTGCTTGCTAATTCTAGGACATTTAGCTTATGGTTACTATGTTGCTTGAGAAATAATAATTTATGTTCTTAAAAATTAAATCTGCAATTACCATTTTCCCATAACAAAACATACATTGAGCATTTATTATGTAACAAATATTGTGATATTATATTTGTACATATTTTTGACAAGTTAATATAAAAATTATAGGGAAAAGAAGTAAGCTTTCAATTATACCATATTTGAGCTACACCCACATATTTGTAGTGGCATTTGAAAGACAGGTTATCTTTGTATTCTTTAGAGGCGAGTAGATTGATGTAATAATTTTCAACTCTTTCTTGTCCAGAAGGTAAATTATCTATGCTTTTTGCATATGTTGATCTCCTTCCTCAACAGTCTTCGTAGAGCATCATTTACCTCTTTGTTCCTCAGGGTATAGATAAGAGGGTTCAATAATGGTGTGACCACAGTGTAGAAGAAGGAGAAGGACTTATCATATTTTGAAGCAAAGTAGCTCTTAGGGTCTGTGTAAACCATTGCCACTGTCCCATAAAACATGAAGACCACAAGAAGGTGGGGAGAACAGGTGGCAATGGCTTTCTGCCTTCCCTCCTCTGACTTGATTTTCCCAATGGCTTGAGCTATGTAGCCGTAGGAAGTTAGAATCAACCCCACTGGCATGATGCTAAAAAGGACAGCAGTGATGGGCATCTGCGGCTCAATAGAGGAAGTGTCTCCAGGCCAGGTGTATGGGGGCAGTAACCTCACAGAGAAAGTCATCCACATGGTGATGGGCACAGAAGGGAAGCTGGAATATGATGGGGGATTGGATCAAGGATTCAACCAGGCCAGAGATCCAGGCCATGATTACCAGCTTCTAACAGAGAAAGGGGTGCATAATTATGGTGTAGCGTAGTGGCGGGCAGACAGCTATGTAGCAATCATAGGCCATCACCACTAGCAAGATACTCTCTGTGACACCAAAGACAGAAGAAAATGCAGAGCTGGACGACACAGCCTGTGTAGGTGATGGTCTTGTCTGGCCCCAACAAGTTTGACAATATCAGAGGCATGATGGTTGTGGTAAAGCAGAGCTCCAGGAAGGAAAGATGGCTAAGAAAGGAGTACATGGGGCTGTAGAGGTGAGGGTTAATGCAAGAGAACAAGATAATGATCAAGTTTCCTAGGGTCTTCATGGTGTAGAAGATGATAACAATCCAGAAGGGAACCATTTCTAGCTGGGGCCATTCAGAGAAATTAAGAAGGATGAAGCCAACTGGGAAACTCTTGTTGTTCATTCCTGTTGCCATTGGCATTGGGTTTCAGATATAATTGCAAATAAAATTTTGTAAAATGATTTTGTTTAAAAGCTTTATTGCCATTTCTTTGGAGAAGGAAAACATTAATTTTCCAGGAAGTCTTTGGGCACTGGACATATGGACATTTCCCTTACCTTAAGACAATATGATGTAATCCATCTTTCATAAGGCCGTATTGTTTATGCCAAAAGGGCACTGGTAAGACACACCCCTTGTAGTCCATTTCTAAAATACAACTCCAGTGAGATCCTCACAATTACCTTAGACCACTTCTATGTTCTTCCCAGACTGATTGTCAGCCATGTATTTATTAGCTACTCTAAAATATTTATAACAAAATGCTGAATGCAAATTTTACTTTTCAATTACATATCCCCAAGAGCAATAGAGAATTATTAGGCATTGTTTGTTGATGTTACTAGGAAAACATGAAATAGATTATCCTGAAAACAAGGTCTTTCTGCTTTCACTGGCTTGCAAAATAGACTAAACAGTGAGGCTCAGACAGAATATCATTTTTTGAGTCTCTGAAGAAGTACCTTGGCATAGAAACATATTAGCTTTTTAATAATGCAAACCTGGGTTGGATACCTGTTTCTTTCACCTTAAAAACAATTTAATTTGCTTTAAGTATGCAACTTAGAAATGTAGAGATACTATTCTCATCTGCAAAATGGTTCTAATAACTTCTACCTCAGAGGATTCAGGTATGGAACAAAGAATATAATCTTTAACATTCAATATTAAGCACTAGTAAACCTAATAGAATAGAAAACACTTTATTTTTTGCTCTACAAATATCTATTATTTCTATCCTCAATAATCAATTGGGTATAATTTTTAAAAAATTGGTGCAAGAGCCAAAATTTTATAAAAATGGAAACAAAAAAGGTGACACAATTATGAAATATGTAATTAATTAAAGCTTTGTTTCATGGGCTGTGGGAAAAGATGACCTAGCTTTATTAGCTGAATATTTATTTTGGGCATTGGGTTTGGGGAACATTTTCATGGAATATTAATTTTCTGTCTTTAGGAATTGTCAAATAGTTCAGAGGAAATCAAAAGCATGGTAAGAACAAAATATGCAGCTAGGTGAAAGGAAATTGACCCATGGATTGTAAAATGCTAAATTGTGAAAGTAGTCTGCAAAAATTTGAGGAATATTACTTGATAATATCTCAGATTCATATCAATTTTATAGGTTATTTATTTAGTGCCTGCTGTGTGCCAGGGCGTTATGGTATTATCTGGGCATACACTGTGACTAAGAAAGAAGGAATCCCTGCATTTTTAGAGTTTGTGTGTCTAGAAGAGAGAAACAGCAAGTAAAAAAAAAAAAAAAAAAAAAAAAAAACATCAAATCACTAAAAAAAAGTCATCCAATCACGTAAATCATAAGAATCCAACTTTTTCAGATGATACTTTCCTCAAGGGAAAAAAACAAGAAGAAGATAACAATGCAGGATGCAAGGACCAGAGGAGAATCATTCCATGCATCAAAACAGAAGGAGCAAAAAGTCTCTTACTGTCAAAGTATGTCAGCAATAAATTGCTGGCAGGACTCAAGAAATCAAGTGCACGGTGTGCACTATATGGGATGAACTCAGCTTCTCTTTTCTAACTGCCCATCCTCATTTTCCTGAACTCATTTCATTTTATTTTTCTCTGCAAGCCTCGCTGAATTATACAACGTTCATTCTTTCTCCATCAGACTGTACCACTTCAGTTTTCTCACTTGCTACACACGCATTTACTTCATTTACTTGCCTTCTGCCAGCTCAGAGTGCAATACTGCATTAAATTTTGGAGTTTGGGCAAACATTTTCAAGTTGTCCGTTTAAGATTTTGTTCTTAAAATGTTATGGGTTCCGAAGGGAAGTG
The DNA here is from genome assembly GCF_015220235.1 of Choloepus didactylus. Classification (NCBI taxonomy): domain Eukaryota; kingdom Metazoa; phylum Chordata; class Mammalia; order Pilosa; family Megalonychidae; genus Choloepus; species Choloepus didactylus. The sequence continues at coordinate 59,874 of NW_023637585.1, forward strand.
GCTGTCGCCAGAGCCAGAACTCCACCGCCGCCGCCCCCAGAGCCGGGTCCCTTAGAGTCGCCGCCCGGCCGCCCCCAGCCCCAGCCATCGGAGACCTTCAGGCAGCGCCGCCTTCCGGCAAGAAGATGGACGCCTTATCCCAGGGCAGCGTCCTACCCAGATCCCGGTGATGACAGAAAGATAAAAGGGAGAGAAGTATTTTCCTGCGCTGGATAAAACCAAGTTCCTTTACCAGGTCAACTCAATGCGAGTGATCTAATCAAAATGATCAGAAGGCGCTTGCAGCTGAATGCTAATCTTTCTTCCTAGGGGTAAAGGGCGCAGCATGGTGAGCATTTCCGTAAGGATTTCTAGAGTGTATGAAAGCTAGAAGGAGAAAGATGAATTCCTGTATATGCTATGTGCTCTCAGGAGGCATTTGGAATGAAATTGTTGGTGTAAGGCTGGCAGATGCAGCTATTCTAGAATGGATAACACTTACACCAAGGCAAAACAATACAAAAAAGGACGTTACCAACTCAAAACAGTAGTGTTCCCACCTAGAGTTTTAGGAAGTTGCTACTGTATTTCAAGCAGAAAAATGATCCCCAAATGAGCACATTCAGCTTTGGAAAATTATTTAACCTAGGGCATCTTGTTTTCAAATTTCAAAAGTTTTAAAATAAAATACTTTACAATTTAAGTTGCCAATAAAAGTACATATATCATGGGTTAAGGTTTTCCTTATACAAAGTAAAAATAAATCCAGGCCAGTGGCAATATGTGGTAATTTATGGTTAAAATTAGACAACTATTTTTTAAAGATTTATCTTTTTGACTCTATAAATGTATTCTGTGAGCACTATAGGTAAATCAAGACATATATAAAACAAAAAGAAGAAATGAGTTACCTGTAATCACATCATCAAATATAATGTCTACTATACATGTTAGATTTCCTAATTTCAATGTATTTTGATTAATAAGTAAGGTGCATATATACATATATGTAAATGTAAATATAGTATGTAATATATGTTACATATCAAAGATATAGAAGATATTGAATAACAATCAGGCTATATATGCCTGTAAATTTACCTAAATATTAAATTTGTTTAAATGCTAATAGTTATTTAAACATCCTCATGTGTTAAAATACTTTTAAAAAGATCTCTCTTTTGAATATGAAGTTTCATAACATTCAATCTTAGTAAACCTCATATAACAATTTTCCTGTTATTTTGCATGTAGGCTTCCAATATTTTTGCTAATCTAAATCAATACTGTAAAGAATAGCTATGTAAAAAAACTCAAATACCTATTTGTGAGTACATTTTTTTTCATTTTAAAAAAGTATACCTTTTTGATTCATATGTTCAGGCTGCTATCCATCAAGGATCTACCATAACCATATAACACAGATGGGGTATCTGGGATGGTCTTTTTACTTTACCTGTAACAGCAATGATAAGCATTCATTTATCTTCTCTACAGTTCAGTAAGTTAAAGAGAAAGACCCCATTGTGGCCTTACTTGCACTTTTATCATTTCCATGTTCTTTTGTATTTATCGGTCTTCAGCAAATTCTTTATTGAAATGTGTCCTTGTACTAAGTTTCTTTATTTAATTGATATGTTTATCTTCTTCTGATTAATTTGCAAGAGATTGTTAAATATTACTGACTTTTAGATTTTGATTTTTAAGTGGCCCACATAAATAACCCATTAAAAAATATCTTAATATGGTTTATGGCTTTTTCTTCAGAAAGTATTTTTTCCTTCATTCAAACTCTAATTTATTTTTCATAGTATTTTCCTCATTGTGTTAGTTCATAATTTAGGTACATCTTTACTCATACTTTTTCTAGTTTCTCTTTTCAATATAATTCATTTTTTACATCAAAACATTACAAGATCTAAAATTTGTTCCTAACCAGTTACTAAACTTTGAATGTATTTTACTGAATAATCCTTTTCAGTTCAATGACCTGCAATGCAATTTTGCTGCTAGTGTTTTCCAAGAGTAAGAATTCTCCTAGAATCACGTCAGGAGCCACGTTTTCCTTTCTCATGATTATGGCCAAAATTAACCCAATCTCTCTCTTTTTCTTAATTCTATTTTTATCAGATTATTGCACTAGAAACTTTCAGTGTTTTCATTAGGTTTTTATTAATTAGATTAATACTTTAATTTTTAGTTCTAAATGGGTCACTGTAAGGCTCACCTTGTTTCTGACTGGGTGATATAAAATGCCCACATATATGGAATAATTAAAATCTAGGGTCATTTTTAAACAAATAGTTTTTTAAATAATATCCCTTCATTCCTTTCAATATGCATGATTTTAAAAATTCACTGCTGTGACATGAAAAGTGAAATAGTGCATAAGAATTTTTTTGCAGCAAAACAGTCATAAAAATCATTTATTAGAGTGTGTGGGTGTGTGTTTTAACACACAAATTCTACAATTTATAGCAAAGCACTTTGAGACTATGCATCTAAAAATATATCTTGCTCCATGAAGTTCTACAGAACGTAGCACAAATTCCTTTCAAATTCAGGGAAATTGTATGCCTTCTGAATTTATGAAATTCTGATCCCTTCCAGCTTTGATTTTTAAATTTTTCACTTCACAACTGTAAGCAGCTTACCTGGGATGGGAATCAGCTCAGAGGCAGAGCTGGACAAACCCTGAGCCTGCCTGCCTAGGTTTCCCCTGCCCAGTGATGCCTTTTCTCTGTCCTGGATTCACCTCAGGCTCCTCCACCCACCCTGACTTCCCAGTTAAATACACGGTATTGTGTAGACAGTAGGTGGTGGGTCAAAAGGCTGCAACCAGTGTTTTGAATCCATTTAGGGAAAGAGAATAAGGAGCACAGGGGAAATGGGATTCTCAGGAGATTTCTGGGGACTTATAAACTTGCAAATATTTATTTACCTGCTGGCCCAAAGTTTTGAAAAAATATGGGGACTGAAAGAATGCTTCTCTTATTTTCAGTAAATGAATTGAGCTATTACTTTTTGTTCAATTGACACTTTTAAATAGTTTCCCAATTAATACAATTAAACAATATATTGGTGTTACATGCTAAAATAACTTTAGTTATTTGTTCACTCCACAAATGTTCATTAATCAAATGTTGTATTCCCATCCCTATGCTAGTCATTGGAGAAAGGGCAGGGATAAAAGAAAATCTGAAAGAATTAAGACAGAAACAATATTTTTCCATCTGTAATCAGTTGCATATAATATTACAGAACTAAAAATAGATGGCATTAAAGACATCAAAGCAATGCTTACAAAAGAGAAAGATTTTTTTTAAATGAGATTTTTATCCATTAAGGATAAAATAGAAAAGAAAAAAAACCATGCTATTTTCCTCCTTGAGCATGCAATAATAAATTACTATATACAAGATTGTAAAACATTTCATTAATTGTTGTACTATGAAAACCTGTGCATCATATATAAACGGTTTTAAGGGGTTTAAATACAATTGCAAGTCAATTTTTTATTAAAAGTCATTGATTGGTAGAAATAGGAGCATATTTCTTTAAAATGTAAAATATTTCACTTTAGCTAAATGCACATATCAAAAGGAAAAATGAAATATAAGAAAAGGTAGCCAATGCACAATAGAATTGTTATACCACAATATATGAAAAACATGATGAAAAATTGTTTTCCTTAAAATATAAATGTGATAAAATATATTTCTATGAAAAGAATTCAAATATATATGAGTTGACAAAGTAGTAAATCTAAGACAAAAACAGTGTAATAATGAGCCAGTGAAGTGCACATAATTAATAGAGCAGAAAATAAAATGAGAAATAAAGTAATGTAAGAAAGAAACAAGTAAGAATAGAAACAGCCAAAAATTGTTAGGAATTGAAAAAAAGGCTAAAAATATCCTAAGGAAAATAAAACAGGATATGTTAAATGATTAAAAAGCATATGATAGATTTGGAAACCACCAAATGCTGCCAGATAAAATTATGATTTATAATTACTATGGTAAAATAAAACTGCAACAATAAAATAAATTCTGAATAAATAGAGGACAACAAGTGTAAGTTGAGAATTCCATAGAAATCCAGGCAAAATCGTAAGGTCACTTATATGGAGATAAATATCAATCTAACCTCTGAATTTTCATTAAGAATATTAAATGATAGGAAAAATAGAGCTATATTTACCCGTGTTTTAGTGGAATATAGTCTAAAAAATTTTTTCATTCTGAAAGTTTTAATGAAGAGGAAAAGGAAATTCATATGTGTGATGTTTTGGGAAAAGTAGCACCCATAGATATTTCATAATAAAACTGAAGACACACCTCAGGCCTCCAAGTGGTGAATAGGAAAGCTGTTAGAGAGGTTTATGATGAGACTTAGGTTCATTAAATAATAACACAAGAGGAAATAATCTCTACATATGACTCAGTAAATGAAATTATGACTAAAGATAGAATATAAATGTCCCAAACCATGCTAATGTGGAAATAATAATATGTAGCAAAGGAGATTCCAGAAGTTGGAGAGAGATCTGGGAATTTTAAATAACGACTACTCCTTGCATCAGTATATATGAGCTTTCTTCTCTTTTGTATCTCCACAAAACCAATGCCTTTCTTAGGAAGCAATTCACTCACAATTTAAAGCTAATGACTCTGTTAACAGAAAGAAAAGTATACATATATGGTTAAAGTAATTATTTATAGGATTTTTTAAGGTTTTAAGATGAATAATAAAACAACAAACAAATCCTATGGAATACAAGCAAGGTGATAAAATGTGTAAAGGACTAATTTTCTTTTTCTTAAGGTATAGTAAAGAAATGTTTTATGAAAATGGAAGAAGTAAATATTTAAGTATATTATTAGAACTGTAAAAGTAATCAAAAGACTAAAATGATGGGCTCTTAAACACATAAAAACAAATAATATCATAATTAATTATTAATAGAAAGAGACAAGCAAAACCAAGAGAGTTAAAAAGAAATTAAAGGCAGTATAGCAAAAATAAGATGTCACGCAAGAAATGAAACACATTTATGATATGCATAATGGAAATGGACTAAATACACCTATTGAAAAGGAAAACATGTTATAGTGGATTGGATCCAAACTCCATTATAACTGAGATTTCATGTGTGATTTAAGTTTTACTAATTAGACGCATTTGAGGAGATTTGCACAGTGGATGCTGTCTTGTACCCTGGCTTTTTCTTTTCTTTTTTCTTTTTTTTTTTTTTGTTAGCATACATACATTTTATTTTTCCTACAGTAGTATTACATTGTTCATAGAATTGAGAGCCAGGATATCAGAAGCAAGATAACAAGAATAAATAAAATCACAACTTCATATTGAGATTTCTTTAAACCTGTTAATTAATTTGGGTAAAATCTACATGTTTATAATGTTTAGATTTCCAATCTTTTTTATGTCCATTTGTAGACTGTGATAATGCTTCATTACAGATATCACACATTTAGTGGACATTTTTTTTTAATTCAGTTTTATTGAGATATATTCACATACCATACAGTCATCCATAGTGTACAATCAACTGTTCACAGTTCCATCATATAGTTGTGCATTCTTCACCCCAATCTATTTTTGAACATTTTCCTTTCACCAGAAAGAATCAGAATCAGAATAAAAACTAAAAGTAAAAAAGAACAACCGAACCATCCCTCCCATTCCACCCTATTTTTCATTTAGTTTTTGTCTCCATTTTTCTACTCATCCATCCATACACTGGATAAAGGGAATGTGATCCATAGGGTTTTCACAATCACACTGTCACCCCTTGTAAGCTACATTGTTATACAATCATCTTCAAGAGTCAAGGCTATTGGGTTGGAGTTTGGTGGTTTCAGGTATTTACTTCTAACTATTCAATACATTAAAACCTAAAAAGTATTATCTATATAGTGCATAGGAATGTCCACCAGAGTGACCTCAACTCCATTTGAAATATCTCAGCCACTGAAGCTTTATTTTGTTTCATTTCACATCCCCCTTTTGGTCAAGAAAATGGTCTCAATCCCATGATGCTGGGTCCTCATTCATCTCCAGGAGTCATATCCTGCATTGCCAGGGAGATTTACACCCCTGAGAGTCAGGTACCACTTGGGTGGGGGGAGAAGCAGTGAGATCACCTGCCAAGGTGGCTTAGTTAGAGAGAGAGAGAGGGCCACATCTGAGCAACAATGAGGCACTCAGGGGGAGACTCTTAGGCACAAGTATAAGCAGGTTTAGCCTCTCCTTTTCAGTAACAAGCTTCAAAGTGGCAAGCTGCAAGATAGAGGGCTCAGCACATCAAAACTTCAGTCCCCAATGTTTGTGAGAACATCAATAACAATCCAGGTGAGGAAATCCATCACCTCCACATTCTCTCCCAGCTCCTCAGGGGAGCCCCAAATATACATATTGTGTTGCAGTTTCACTCTAACCTATACAGACCTACCATACCTCACTTCCTATTCAAAGTTCCATGTAATTGTGGTGTTTGAACGAACTGACTGTAGAAGTTATATTGTTTAGGAAATATAGATCATATACCAAATAAACATCTCTTCCCTTGGTGTCACATGGAAGTTGAAGTTTTAACATACAGTTTCAACCTTTATCCTTTGGCCTGATTTGCCCTAGTCTTAACCAGATCTGCTTCATTCATATCTCTGTTTGAAGCCTGAGCTCTTTTTCAGCTTTTTTTTTTAACAGTTGCTGTATGCATTAATACTGACATTCATATTTGCCAAGCTCTAGTTCTGAGTTTCAGGTATCACATAGATACCCAATGTTCCAGAGAACAATCAGGTTATACACCAAGGGATCAATGTCTCAGAGTTTGGAGATAGCCATTACAGTTAAGGAATAGATTTGACTGCTGTAAGAGCTTACAATCTAGGGACCATTGCAATATTCATTTCCCTGTTAGGCTGTGCTCTAAGATTCAATTCTGAGTTTACACATTGTAGTTAGTCCATATTGGTGAGGCATTATAGTATTGGCTTTGTTTCTGGTGTACTTCTCTCAAAATGAAGTCTAGAGGATCCATTCACCTTGTGTGTCTCACAACTTCAATCCTTCTCATAGTTGCTCATATTCCATTGTATGCATACACCACAGTTCACCATTCTGTTCCTCAGTTAGTGTACCCTTAGGCCACTCCACCCACTGCAAATCATGAATACTGCCTCCATAAACAATGTGCAAATGTCCATTCATGTCTCTGTTCTCAGACCTTCCAAGTACAAATCCCATAATGAGGTTGCAGGACTTTATGGCCCCACATACTTAGCTGCTTGTGGAACCATCACAGTGACCTAGTGGACATTTATTTTTATGTATGTTGTAAAGTTTGCTTTTGGGAAGAGATTAAACTTTACTATATTTTATAATTGGTTAATCTGGCTTAGAGGGAAGCTTCTGATTTACTTTAATTTGTAAACTCCTCACTAGAATAGTATTAGGTTGTTTTTTAAAATTTTATTATTCCTGGTATACTGCTTTACTGCAGATTTCTCATTTAATCATCTCAACAACCCTATATAGTTTAAATTGTTACTGACCATCTGAACCCTTCTAGAGTCTACCCTAGCCTAATTCTCCAAACATCTTTGGCTTTTCTCCCTATTACTCTCTCATCTTCCAGGCATATTAGACCTCCTCCTGATTGGGGGTCATATCATGATTTTTTTTCTCTTTAGAATTCTGGCAACTGCTATCTTACACCCCACCATACTTCCTTGATTATTCAATCCAACAATATTTAGTGGTCTATTATTTTCTTTATGAATACAAAAAAAAAAATCTTCTCAAAGAAGTCTTCTTAATCTAATTCCTGTCCTAGTACATTTTATTCTATTATTCTGTTTTATATTCTGTTGAATGCTCTATCATGTTTCATTCCTTTATTTCAATCTTTTCCTGATTATTTAAGTATGCTTTCTCTAAACAATATATTTTTAGGTAGTATTGATTGACTCAGTATGACCAGTGATATCTTTTAAGAATCAAATTTAAACCTCTTATTTTCATTGTAGTTACTGCTGTATTTTCACTTATTTAAGTTTTGTTATTTTACTTTCATTTAACTTGCATCCCTTTTCTTTCTTTTTTTGAACATGTCTCTTTCTTTTGAGTGAGTTTTCATTGTCTTTCACTATTGTGTATTGATTTATTGGGAAGATGTCCATTATAGCTAATGTTTTATTTTGCATGGCAAAAATACAAACATATATATTAAACTTACACTTTCCATAAACATAGAGTTCAAACACACACACACACACACACACACACACACACACACACACTGTTGCCCATTCTCCAAAATGACACACACTTCATTTTACCTTTATTTCTTTCTCTTCTCTCCTCAATTTTTAGGTTGAGTTTTTGGAGATTTTTTTCCCAGATTTTGAAAGTATATTATATATCAAAAGTTATATAAAGTGGAATTTATCCAATGAACACAAGATGGCTTAACATAAAAAATCAATGTAATATACCACGTTAAGAGAAATAAGGAAAAATCACCTGATCAATGTGTCCTAGTTTGCTAATGCTGCAGAATGCAAAACACCAGAGATGGATAGGCTTTTATAAAACGGGGGTTTATTTACAATTACAGTCTTAAGGCCACAAAGCATCCAAGGTAACACATCAGCACTCGGGTACCCTCACCGGAGGATGGGCAATGGCCTCCGGAAAACCTCTGTTAGCTAGGAAGGCAGCTGGCATCTGCTCCAAAGCTCCGGCCTCAAAACGGCTTTCTCCCAGGACGTTCCTTTCTAGCAAGCTTGCTTCTCTTCAAAACATCACTCCCAGCTGCACTCTCTTTCCTCTTTGAGTCAGCTCATTTATATAGCTCCACCGATCAAGGCCCACCCCGAATGGGTGGGGCCAAGCCTCCATGGGAACATCTCATCAAAATTATTTCCCACAGCTGGGTGGGGCACACTCCAAGCAAATCACCAAAACTTCTGCCCCACACAAGACTATAAAGATAATGGCATTTGGGGGACACAATACACTCAAACTGGCACATTCCACCCCCTGGAACCCAAAATGGCATCATCTTTCCAAATACAAAATACATTCATTTCACAAAAACTTAAATCATTTCAGTAACAAAAGCTAAGTACAAAATCCCATCAAAATCAGTTTAGGCTTGGTCAGTTCTAAGGCATAATTTTCCTTTAGCTGTGGATCTGTGAACCTAGAACAAGTTATGTGCTTCCAATATACAAAGGAGAGACATTCATAGGATAAACATTTCCATTGCCATAAGGAGAAACAGTAAGGAAAACAGGGTTAACAGGAGCAAAACAGTTCCTAAAACCCACAGGACAAAGTCCATTAGATTTCAAAGTCCGAGAGTCATTTACAGAACAATGTTGCATCCTTGGGGCTTGAGAGAGTGGGAGCCTAACCCTTCCCAAGGGCCTTTTCAGCAGCCCATTCCTCTCCAAACACTTAGGTGAGTGCTCCAACATTTCCACACATTGGGGAGACCACCTTCTCGGCCCCACCCTCCTCAAACATCGGGGCAGCTCCCGGATTCCCTTCCATCTCCGGGTCACACGCTCAACCCCTTCAGAACAGTGTGGTGGCAGCCAGGCTCTCCCCAATTCCCTGGGAATGTGCTCCAACCTCTTTGGGACCTGAGGTGGCAAAACTCTTCCAGAGCATCGAGGCGGAAAGCCCGCCCTCGACCTCCAGGGCAAACTCACCCTTTCCATGCATGTGGGCTGCTCCGCTCTCCCAGCCCCAAACCTCTTGACTCCAGACCTCAACCTCCATGGCTCTGTCTTTGAAGAGATTTTTCCTTTAATTTTTTCCTTGTCTGTCTCCTCCAGTCCAGACCAGCAATGGCTCTGTCTATAAAGATCTCGCAAAAATTCTGTTGGCTTTGCATGAAGCATGCAGGGGTCAAAGCCATCAGACAATAGGAGTTTCCACAAATCCTTTCTGCTTAACTCCTTATCCAATCTTGGCTTGTCCTCAGGTTGGGCTGTAGCTTCTGGGATTCTACCCACTGGAAGCCCGTAATTTTCCAAGCCATCAACTTCTGGTTTCTTTGAACCCAAGAGTTCAGTTCTAAGTTTATCTCTCTCTGCTCGCATTTTACTATAAGCTGCAAGGAGAAGCCAGGATATGTCCTCCACACGTAGTCTGGAGATCTCCTCAGCTAAGTATTCCAAGTTGTTGCTTCCAGATTCTTCCTTCCATCTGACACCAGGACTCAATTTTGCCAAATTCTCTGCCACTTTAAAACAAGGATCGCCTTTCTTCCAGTTTACAACACATTCATCATTTCTGTTCAAGTCCTCATCAGAAGTATCTTTAGAGTCCATATTTCCACAAACAGTCTCTTTAAAGCAGTTTTGGCCTTTTCTATCAAGCTCCTCACAACTCTTCCAGAAATTCCCCCTTATCCATTTAAAAAGCCGTTCCAACATGTTTGGTATTTGCAAACTCAGCAGCAAAAGCACCCCACTTCTCTGGTACCAAAATCTGTTTTAGTTTGCTAATGCTGCAGAATGCAAAACACCAGAGATGGATAGGCTTTTATAAAACGGGGGTTTATTTACAATTACAGTCTTAAGGCCACAAAGCATCCAAGGTAACACATCAGCACTCGGGTACCCTCACCGGAGGATGGGCAATGGCCTCCGGAAAACCTCTGTTAGCTAGGAAGGCAGCTGGCATCTGCTCCAAAGCTCCGGCCTCAAAACGGCTTTCTCCCAGGACGTTCCTTTCTAGCAAGCTTGCTTCTCTTCAAAACATCACTCCCAGCTGCACTCTCTTTCCTCTTTGAGTCAGCTCATTTATATAGCTCCACCGATCAAGGCCCACCCCGAATGGGTGGGGCCAAGCCTCCATGGGAACATCTCATCAAAATTATTTCCCACAGCTGGGTGGGGCACACTCCAAGCAAATCACCAAAACTTCTGCCCCACACAAGACTATAAAGATAATGGCATTTGGGGGACACAATACACTCAAACTGGCACACAATGTAAAAAAGGCATTTGACAACATCCAATGTCCTCTTATGATAAAAGCTCCCTAAAATACAGGAATTGAAAGTATCTTCTCCAACATGCTAAAAGATATATATGAAGGAAAATGGGAAAGATCAGAATGAAGAGAAATATTCCTGCTTTCACCACTTCTATTCAACATTGTATGGGAAGCCCTGGCCAGAGTAAGTAGGTAAAAAAAGAAATAAATAACATTTAAATTGTAAAGTAAAAAGTAAAAAAATATCTCTGCTTACAGATGGCATGATCTCTCATATAAAATTTTGCAAAGAATCCACCAGGAAACTACTATAGCAAATAAATGAATTCTGCAAACTTGCAGCCTACAAGATTAACAGGCAAAATTCAACTGTGTTTCTACACACTGGCAAAGAAAATTTGAAATGGAAATTAGAATCCAATTTCATTCACAATCTCATCCAAAATAATAAAATATTAGGAATAAATTTAGCTAAGAGGATGAAGGAATTGTATGTGAAAAACCACACACACACACACACACACACACAAACTGGTGAAAGAAATTAAAGAAGACCTACATAAATGGCAAGATATCCTGTGTTCATGGCTATGAAGAAAATATTATTAAAATGTCAACATTACCCAAAGCAATCTTCAGATTCAATGTAATCTCTTTCAACATCCCAACAGCCCTTTTTTGCAGAAATGGAAAACAAAAATGTGAGGTCTCTGACATCCTGATTTCCAAGCTTACTAAAAAGCTACGGTAATCAGAACAGTGTGGTACTTGAATGAAGAGAGACATATACCATAATGGAATAGAATTAAGAGTTCAGAAACAAACTCATATATCTGTGACCAACTGATTTTCAGCATGGGGGTCAAGTATATTAATTGGGGAAAGAACAGCCTCTTCAACAAATTGTGCTGGGAAAACGATATACACAAGAAAAATAAATATGTTGAACCATTGTATCAAATCACATACTAAAATTAATTTATATGGATTAAGGGCATAAACAGAAGAACTAAAATGATAAAACTCTTATCAAACAGAGAGAGAAACCTGTACTGGGTTAGGCAGTGATTTCTAGATATGGCACAAAAAGGATGAGCAACAAAATTAAAAATAGATAAAATTGACAATCAAAATTAAAATCTTTTCTTTCTCAAAGGACATTATGAAGAAAGTGGAAAGAAAACCTACAAAATGGGAGATAATACTTTCTAATTTTATCTGCCAAGGGTGTAATATCCAGAATATGTAAGGAAATAACACAACTCAACAACAAAAACACAACCCAATTAAAAAATGAACAAAGGGCTTGAATTGACATTACTCCTAAGAAGATATATAAATGGCAAATAAGCATATGAAGAGATGCTCAACATCTTTGGTCATCAGAGAAATTCAAATAAAAAGCACAGTGAGATACCACTTCACACCCACTAGGCAGCCTATTAAGTAAAATGAAATAAAGTAAAATAAAATAAATAAAATCTTTTGGCAAGGAGTTGGAGAAATGAAAACACTTGTGTGTTGTTGATGGTGTTGTAAACTGGTGCAGCCAGTGTGGAAATCAGTTTTGTGATTCCTATAGAAAATTTAATGTAGAACTACCACATGACTTAGCAATTCTACTTCTTGGTTTATATCCAATAGAATTGAAAGCAGGGACCAGAACAGATATTTCTACACCAAGATTCATAGCAGCATTATTCACAACAGCTAAGAGTAGAAGCAACCCAATTGTCCATAGAAAGATGAATGGATAAAGAAAATATGGTGTATACACACAATAGAATATTATTGAGCAGGAAAAAGAATGAAGTTATGGTACTTGCTACAACATGGGTGAATATTGAAAACATTATTTTGAGTGAAAAAAAAAAAGCCAGACACAAAAGGACAAATGTTATATTAGACAGCATATATGAAATACCTAGAATTAGCAAATTCATAGTGACAGAAAATAGGTGGCAGTTTACTAGGAGTTGGGGATGAGAAGAAGGGAGAGATATTCTTTAAGGAGTGAAGTTTCTGTTTGAGGTAATGAAAATGTTTCGGTGATAGATTTTGGCAACACTATTGTGAATTTAGTTAATTAATACCACTGAATTGCGAATCTAATTTAATTAATATTGCTGAATTGTACACGTGAAAGTAGTTAAAATAGAAAATTTTGAGTTGTATATGTTACAACAATAAAATTTTTAAAGGTTATATCAACTAGTAATTTAATGCTAAATATAGTTTATAAATAAATTCATCTTCAATCAATTATTTCTTTACTGTAATATATTCTCAAACAATTATTTAGAGAAGTTGCATTTGTGCTAACTTTTCTAAATTCTTGCTCTACTTTCTCACTTATGACACATTACATGGGTATAGCAATCTCAAAACAAAAGAACTGCTTTACTTGCCTTCTAGAATCCAGCATGACTGATAAAATCTTGGATGCAAATATAGTTCATTGATAGGTAGATTTTTTTTGTTCTTTCTATGGGAGCATTTTTTGGCATTCATTAATGTAAGAAGATGTGTATGGTTTGGGTTTTGTTTTTTTTTTTGTTTACTGAGCCCAGTACCCAGACTATCCCTCCGAATTATTGAAGTCAGGTATCTTTCCTTACTTCAGGAAAGCTGTTTCCTATCATTTTGTTTTCCTATTAGTACTTAATATTTTCTCCTCTTGGAAGTATGTGTGTCCTCTAAGTGTTTTTATGCCAGAGCTAGTTTGTGAAGAACTATTATGCATATTTTTCCAACTCTGTGATTATGCGATGTTGGTTTCAAAAAATTAGCCATTATGGGGCTATTTAGAGATGAAAACTGGCAAAACCAGAAGCACGCAAGTAGATGGTTTTAGTGCAAAAAAATTGAAATGTTTCTATATTTCTATGATATCTTGCAGTATCATATCTTACTTCTTCATCTAACATTTTGAACAAGTAAGAAGTCTTGCAGATTTTTCTATACCAATCTTTACAGAACCAACTATTATCTGAACTTTACATATTTAGTTTTGATTTTTTGTGTTATATCTTTGTGCCTCACTGGAATCAAGTATCTAAAATAGGAATAGTTTTCTTTACTTTTTTTTAGTTTTAGAAACAAATAATATTATTTTGACAAGACTATATTTTCATATATTATTAAATCTTCAGGCAATGGCTGGGACAGCTTCTGACTGGTTGTTGTTTGATAACCATATCAGCTTCTTTGGATTATTATTTTGGAGCTGTTGATATGAAAATCATGACAGCAGTGATGTACAATTAGTAGAAGGAAGGAAATTAAACCACAGATGATTAAAGGAATCAATAGTAAAAAGGTTTTTTGAAAGAAAAATAGACATAAAAATGGGTTGTACTTAGCATGTGAAACTTTAAGTTCTGTGAGATAAATTTCTAAATGTAAAATTTGTGAAACATTAAGCAAGACTATAGCATATATTTGTTATATATTGGTAATAGTTTTATTACTTCAGACCTACATGAAATTCATTGATTTATGGTGTTAAAAGTTTCACCTTTCTGAAATTATTGCTATGTCAAGAATTAGCATACCGTGGAATGCTAGTTTCAACAGTTATGTTACAATACATTTATTTATTGATTATTATGCATAGAAAAAACTTGTGGAATTAAACATACAAATAAATTAATAATACATGGCCCAACTTTCAAGTTGTATATTGGATTCCTATAATTAGACACTGTTGATTTTATTCAAATTATAAGGTAGCAAACTAAATGTGATATTACCAAGTAAAGCAGCAGAGAAAACATTTACTTTCTTCTATATTTATGATAGATCATAATGGAAAAAGATAATAAGTACAAAGCACTTTCTCCCTATGTGAGAAAGGTCAAAAGCCAAGGTCTATTCTGAGATTGAAGAGTTCACTGAAGAAGGAGCCTGGTGTCCTATAGTGGAGGACTGGGAATATGGACAGAAGAATAGATTGTGCACAGATTTTGCAAAATAACCTAATTTCAGCCTTTCCATGAGAAACATAATACATAACCTGTGACCCACTACTCATGAATTCAACTCTGGAGAACACATGCAAATTTAAAGATGATCCAGGAAAGCTAATGACAAACGTGGCTTCCTTGAGGAGATAATAGTTCATGTGAGAAGTCGATAACGGCAAAAATTGGAAGAGGGTAGAAGAAATAACCAGGTAGGCCACTGAAGGAATCTATTGGATAACCGCAGCTTCAGAAGTGGTACAATTTTTAGTGTCAAAAAATTTGTATGTAGAGTCGGGCGGGAGCCCAGCAGCTGGCAGGACTGTCGAGCCGTCCAGAAAACGCTGAGAGCGGGGCTCCTCGCCTGCGGGGCGCACCGCGCGGCGCCCGGGCCTGAGCCAAGGCGAGGTGAAGCTTCGCAGCGTGCCAGACGGCGAGAGACTGAGGCCCCGGGAGCTCCCGCGCGCCTCCCAGGGCTATGGGAGCCTGAGAGCCCGGCGCGCGCCTCCCCTGCTGCAGCTGGCGAGCTCGCACGCCGGGTACACAGTCCCCCGGGCCGCCCACGAGACCGCCTTGCGCTACTCGGACCTGTTATTTCTTGGCGTCGAAGACCCCAGGGCTGCGTGGGAGCCTTCGTCGCCCGCTGCCGCCGTTTGCCAGCTTCCCCTCCCCCAACACCCGGGGCTCCGAGCAGGAGGAGGAGGAGGAAGATTCGGTGCGTTTTCGCCGCCAATCTTTGCAACCTGCGGAGGCCGGTGCATCCCCGGCAAAGAGCCGGGGTCCCTGCAGGCACCTACATCCCACGGAGGAGACGATCCCCCTTCCCCCGGCGAACCCGGGACTTCAAGCCGCGGGCGAGCGAGAGGCAGCAACAAAGACAGGCTGCAGCTGGGGCCGGCGAGAGGGGCCGCGGCCGCTGGGCTCGCGGCGCGGGCGGAGAGGGCGCCCGGGATAGCGGCGCCTACAGAGCTGCAGCCATGAACAGGGAACCGGAGGGAGGCGCAGCGCCGCCCGCCGGACGCGGCGAGTACAGGTCCCTGCGCAGATGTGCTGCCTGAGCGGCCGCGCGGCCCCGGTGCCAGGCGGGCGCAACCCCCGCTGAGCAGAGAGAACCCCTGACTTCCCACGGCACGGGCCGGCGCCCAGATTGTCCTCTCCGATAACGCCGCTTCCCGCCCGGAGAGACGCATCGGCTCCCAAGGGGAGCTTCCTCAGGAGGCCTCTGACGCCCATGCATGGCTGCCACCCACCGAGCGGAGCATCGCCCCCGCTGAGGCCTGGTTGCACTTCGACGGCCTGGGGAATCCGGGACCCCGCCGCAGAGCACGTCCCCCGCCGCGGGCCCCCGGCTCAGCCATGCTGGCCTGTTTCCAGGGGACCCAGAACTCACCGGGCCAACACCTGGCCTGCCCCAGCAAGAGCGTGGAGCTGCACAAGTCGTTCCCTAACGGCCTGCGGCACCTCCATCCACCCTAGCCTCACCTCGCAGCCCCCCACCTGCTGCATCTGTCTCGTTCACCACCACTTGCCCGTGTTAGCAGAAGGTAAGATCCATGGAAACAAAAAGAGCCTTGTCCCAGCTCGGGGCCTGGGCCGCTGTGTCAGCACGGGCATGCCCTTCCCCTCTCCCGGCCTCCCGTCTTCAATATGTTGAGTTAAGGAGCTGGACTTGGGGACCCCCAAGGGTCCATCCCCCTTGACCACCTAAGGTGCAACACCACAGGGTTAAAAAACAGAAGTGAAGTACTTGGAAAGATTTAAAAACAGGAAGATGGGCATAAAAATCAGGATTGCTAGTGCCTCTTGGAAAAAATCAGAGGATCTGGTAACACAGGCCTGTCTGTCCCTGTTCTACAGCTATTGGTTAGAACCAAACTATTGCCTCTTTAAAGAGGACATTGATCTCCAGTTCACTGCAGTCCCCACCCCTCCTTATAGCCCAGGACCAGATGCCAGTTATTGTGCTCACACTGTTGCTTGAACAAGGTGGTACATTAATTTGGTCCCATATTCACAAGGAATGCAGGGGTGTACAAGCTAATGTCTCCTGTCACCCCTGTTGCCTAATCACCCATTCCCCTTCCCAGAGGCAGCCAAGGTTATCAGCTTCCTGTGTCTCTTTCCAGGAGTTATTTCATGCACATCCCAGCAAATACGTGTCTACACATATATTTTACACACTGCCGTGCACGTCTCTTTTTCATGTAGTAATATATCCTATACATCAGCAAAAACAAAAAAAATGTATGAATAGCATACAGTTAATATGTTTATTAAATAATCATGATCAAAAGTAAGAAGAAGCTAAAGTAATTAAAGGTATCAACAGGACCAATTCAAACCATTCTATAAATGGAGGAACTGAAGATTTATATAGAAAAAAGCACTGCATAGAACACTACATTTTAAGAAACTCATGAGGGAAAAATCAGCCTCAGTTGAAGAAGAAAAGATCAAGATGTTATTTGGACAAATTATCCTTCAAATTTGAGCTAGCTCTCACCCAGGGATAAACAATAAAAGATTAATGAACTATACAAGGAGATATTTATATTATGAATAATCAAATGACTAGTAAAATATTAAAACTTTGTGACTGGAGGGAGGGCAAGATGGCGGACTGGTGAGCAGTATGTTTTAGTTACTCCTCCAGGAAAGTAGGTAGAAAGCCAGGAACTGCGTGGACTGGACACCACAGAGCAATCTGACTTTGGGCATACTTCATACAACACTCATGAAAATGTGGAACTGCTGAGATCAGCGAAATCTGTAAGTTTTTGTGGCCAGGGGACCCGCACACCTCCCTGCCAGGCTCAGTCCCATGGGAGGAGGGGCCGTCAGCTCTGGGAAGGAGAAGAGAGAACTGCAGTGGCAGCTCTTATCGGAAACTCATTCTACTGATCCAAACTCCAACCGTAGATAGACTGAGACCAGACATCAGCAAATCTGAGAGCAGCCAGCCCAGCAGAGAGGAGACAGGCATAGAAAAAAACAGCATGAAAAACTCCAAAATAAAAGCGGAGGATTTTTGGAGTTCTGGTGAACATAGAAAGGGGAAGGGCAGAGCTCAGGCCCTGAGGCGCATATGCAAATCCCGAAGTAAAGCTGATCTCTCTGCCCTGTGGACCTTTCCTTAATGGCCCTAATTTCTTTGCCTCTTAGCATTTCAATAACCCATTAGATCTGTGAGGAGGGCCTTTTTTTTTTTTTTAATCTTTTTTTCTTTTTCTAAAATAATTACTCTAAGAAGCCCAATACAGAAAGCTTCAAAGACTTGCAGTTTGGGCAGGTCAAGACAAGAGCAGAACTAAGAGAACTCTGAGACAAAAGGCAATAATCCAGTGGCTGAGAAAATTCACTAAACACCACAACTTCCCAAGAAAAGGGGGGTTTCTGCTCACAGCCATCATCCTGGTGGACAGGAAACACTCCTGCCCATCACCAGCCCCATAGCCCAGAGCTGCCCCAGACAACCCAGTGTGACGGAAGTGCTTCAAATAACACGCACACACCACAAAACTGGGCATGGACATTAGCCTTCCCCTGCAAACTCAGCTGATTGTCCCAGAGTTGGGAAGCTGGAGCAGTGTGAATTAACAAAGCCCCATTCAGCCATCATTTGAGCAGACTGGGAGCCTCCCTACACAGCCCAGCAGCCCAGAACTGCCCTGGGGGGATGGCACTCACCTGTGGCACAGCACAGTCATCCCTCAACAGAGGACCAGGGTGTGCATGGCCTAGAAGAGGGACCCACTCGCAAGTCTCAGGAGCCATACACCAATAGCAAGGACTTGTGGGTCAGTGGCAGAGACAAACTGTGGCAGGACTGAACTGAAGGATTAGACTATTGCAGCAGCTTTAAAACTCCAGGATCACCAGGGAGATTTGATTGTTAGAGCCAAGCCCCCTCCCTGACCACCCATAAACACGCCCCATATACAGGGTGGGCAACACCAACTACACACGCAAGCTTGGTACACCAATCGAACCCCACAAGACTCACTCCCCCACTCACCACAAAGGCAAAGCAGGGTAGAACTGGCTTGTGGAGAACAGGTGGCTTGTGGACGCCACCTGCTGGCTAGTTAGAGAAAGTGTACTCCATTAAGCTGTAGATCTGATAAATTAGAGATAAGGACTTCAATTGGTCTACAAATCCTAAAAGAACCCTATCAAGTTCAGCAAATGCGAAGAGGCCAAAAACAACAGAAAATTATAAAGCATATGAAAAAACCAGATGATATGGATAACCCAAGCCCAAGCACCCAAATCAAAAGATCAGAAGAGACACAGCACCTAGAGCAGCTACTCAAAGAACTAAAGATGAACAATGAGACCATAGTACGGGAGACAAAGGATATCAAGAAGACCCTAGAAGAGCATAAAGAAGACATTGCAAGACTAAATAAAAAAATAGATGATCTTCTGGAAATTAAAAGAAATGTTGACCAAATTAAAAAGATTCTGGACACTCATAGTACAAGACAAGAGGAAGGTGAACAATGAATCAGTGACATGGAAGATGACAGAATGGAAAATGAAAGCACAAAAGAAAGAATGGGGCAAAAAATTGAAAAATCGAAACGGACCTCAGGGCTGCGATAGATAATATAAAATGTCCGAATATAAGACTCATTGGTGTTCCAGAAGGGGAAGAAAAGGGTAAAGGTCTAGGAAGAGTATTCAAAGAAATTGTTGGGGAAAACTTCCTAAATCTTCTAAACAACATAAATACACAAATCATAAATGCTCAGCAAACTCCAAATAGAATAAATCCAAATAAACCCACTCCGAGACATATTCTGATCACACTGTCAAACACGGAACAGAAGGAGCAAGTTCTGAAAGCAGCAAGAGAAAAGCAATTCACCACATACAAAGGAAACAGCATAAGACTAAGTAATGACTACTCAGCAGCCACCATGGAGGCGAGAAGGCAGTGGCATGATATATTTAAAATTCTGAGTGAGAAAAATTTCCAACCAAGAATACTTTATCCAGCAAAGCTCCCCTTCAAATTTGTGGGAGAGCTTAAATTTTTCACACACAAACAAATGCTGAGAGAATTTGCTAACAAGAGACCTGCCCTACTGGAGATACTCAAGAGAGCCCTACAGACAGAGAAACAAAGAAAGGACAGAGAGACTTGGAGAAAGGTTGAGTACTAAAGAGATTCGGTACGGGTACAATAAAGGATATTAATAGACAGAGGGGAAAATATATATATGACAAACATAAACCAAAGGATAAGATGGCTGATTCAAGAAATGCCTTCACGGTTATAACATTAAATGTAAATGGATTAAACTCCCCAATTAAAAGATATAGATTTGCAGAATGGATCAAAAAAAAATGAACCATCAATATGTTGCATACAAGAGACTCAACTTAGACACAGGGACACAAAGAAATTGAAAGTGAAAGGATGGAAAAAAAATATTTCATGCAAGCTACAGCCAAAAGAAAGCAGGTGTAGCAATATTAATCTCAGATAAAATAGACTTTAAATGCAGGGATGTTTTGAGAGACAAAGAAGGCCACTACATAATAATAAAAGGGGCAATTCAACAAGAAGAAATAACAATCATAAATGTCTATGCACCCAATCAAGGTGCCACAAAATACATGAGACAAACACTGGCAAAGCTAAAGGAAGCAATTGATGTTTCCACAATAATTGTGGGAGACTTCAACACATCACTCTCTCCTATAGATAGATCAACCAGACAGAAGACCAATAAGGAAATTGAAAACCTAAACAATATGATAAATGAATTAGATTTAACAGACTTATACAGGACATTACATCCCAAATCACCAGGATACACATACTTTTCTAGTGCTCACGGAACTTTCTCCAGAATAGATCATATGCTGGGACATAAAACAAGCCTCAATAAATTTAAAAAGATTGAAATTATTCAAAGCACATTCTCTGACCACAATGGAATACAATTAGAAGTCAATAACTATCAGAGACTTAGAAAATTCACAAATACCTGGAGGTTAAACAACACACTCCTAAACAATCAGTGGGTTAAAGAAGAAATAGCAAGAGAAATTGCTAAATATATAGAGATGAATGAAAATGAGAACACAACATATCAAAACCTATGGGATGCAGCAAAAGCAATGCTGAGGGGGAAATTTATAGCACTAAACGCATATATTAAAAAGGAAGAAAGAGCCAAAATCAAAGAACTAATGGATCAACTGAAGAAGCTAGAAAATGAACAGCAAACCAATCCTAAACCAAGTAGAAGAAAAGAAATAACAAGGGTAAAAGCAGAAATAAATGACATAGAGAAAAAAAAAAACAATAGAGAGGATAAATATCACCAAAAGTTTGTTCTTTGAGAAGTTCAACAAGATTGACAAGCATCTAGCTAGACTGACAAAATAAAAAAGAGAGAAGACCCATATAAACAAAATAATGAATGAAAAAGGTGACATAACTGCAGATCCTGAAGAAATTAAAAAAATTATAAGAGGATACTATAAACAACTGTATGGCAACAAACTGGATAATGTAGAGGAAATGGACAATTTTCTGGAAACATATGAACAACCTAGACTGACCAGAGAAGAAATAGAAGACCTCAATCAACCCATCACAAGCAAAGAGATCCAATCAGTCATCAAAAATCTTCCCACAAATAAATGCCCAGGGCCAGATGGCTTCACAGGGGAATTCTACAAAACTTTCCAGAAAGAACTGGCACCAATCTTACTCAAACTCTTCAAAACACTGAAGAAATGGAACACTACCTAACCCATTTTATGAAGCTAACATCAATCTAATACCAAAACCAGGCAAAGATGCTACAAAAAAGGAAAACTACCGGCCAATCTCCCTAATGAATATAGATGCAGAAATTCTCAACAAAATACTTGCAAATTGAATCCAAAGATGCATTAAAAAAATCATACACCATGACCAAATGGGGTTCATTCCAGGCATGCAAGGATGGTTCAACATAAGAAAATCAATCAATGTATTACAACACATTAAAAATTCGAAAGGGAAAAATCAAATGATCATCTCAATAGATGCTGAAAAAGCATTTGACAAAATCCAACATCCCTTTTTGATAAAAACACTTCAAAAGGTAGGAATTGAAGGAAACTTCCTCAATATGATAAAGAGCATATAAGAAAAACCCACAGCCAGCATAGTACTCAATGGTGAGAGACTGAAAGCCTTCCCTCTAAGATCAGGAACAAGACAAGGATGCCCGCTGTCACCACTGTTATTCAACATTGTGCTGGAAGTGCTAGCCAGGGCAATCCAGCAAGACAAAGAAATAAAAGGCATCCAAATTGGAAAAGAAGAAGTAAAACTGTCATTGTTTGCAGAAGATATGATCTTATATCTGGAAAACACTGAGAAATCAATGATACAGCTACTAGAGCTAATAAACAAATTTAGCAAAGTAGCAGGATACAAGATTAATGCACATAAGTCAGTAATGTTTCTATATGCTAGAAATGAACATACTGAAGAGACACTCAAGAAAAAGATACCATTTTCAATAGCAACTAAAGAAATCAAGTACCTAGGAATAAACTTAACCAAATATGTAAAAGACCTATACAAAGAATACATAACTCTACTAAAAGAAATAGAAGGGGACCTTAAAAGATGGAAAAATATTCCATGTTAATGGATAGGAAGGCTAAATGTCATTAAGATGTCAATTCTACCCAAAGTCATCTACAAATTCAATGCAATCCCAATCAAAATTCCAACAACCTACTTTGCAGACTTGGAAAAGCTAGTTATAAAATGTATTTGGAAAGGGAAGATGTCTCAAATTGCTAAAGACACTCTAAAAAAGAAAAACGAAGTGGGAGGACTTACACTCCCTGACTTTGAAGCTTATTATACAGCCACAGTAGCCAAAACAGCATGATACTGGCACAAAGATAGGCATATAGATCAATGGAATCGAATTGAGAATTCAGAGTTAGTCCCTCAGATCTATGGCTGACTGATCTTCGATAAGGCCCCCAAAGTCACTGAACTGAGTCATAATGGTCTTTTCAACAAATGGGGCTGGGAGAGTTGGATATCCATATCCAAAAGAATGAAAGAGGACCCCTACCTCAGCCCCTACACAAAAATTAACCCAAAATGGACCAAAGATCTCAATATAAAAGAAAGTACCATAAAACTCCTAGAAGATAATGTAGGAAAACATCTTCAAGACCTTGTATTAAGCGGCCACTTCCTAGACTTTACACCCAAAGCACAAGCAACAAAAGAAAAAATAGATAAATGGGAACTCCTCAAGCTTAGAAGTTTCTGCACCTCAAAGGAATTTCTCAAAAAGGTAAAGAGGCAGCCAACTCAATGGGAAAAAATTTTGGGAAATCATGTATCTGACAAAGACTGATATCTTGCATATATAAAGAAATCCTACAACTCAATGACAATAGTACAGACAGCCCAATTATAAAATGGGCAAAAGATATGAAAAGACAGTTTTGTGAAGAGGAAATACAAATGGCCAAGAAACACATGAAAAAATGTTCAGCTTCACTAGCTATTAGAGAGATGCAAATTAAGACCACAATGAGATACCATCTAACACTGATTAGAGTGGTTGCCATTAAACAAACAGGAAACTACAAATGCTGGAGGGGATGTGGAGAAATTGGAACTCTTATTCATTGTTGGTGGGACTGTATAATGGTTCAGCCACTCTGGAAGTCAGTCTGGCAGTTCCTTAGAAAACTAGATATAGAGTTACCATTCGATCCAGCGATTGCACTTCTCGGTATATACCCGGAAGGTCGGAAAGCAGTGACACAAACAGATATCTGCACGCCAATGTTCATAGCAGCATTATTCACAATTGCCAAGAGATGGAAACAACCCAAATGTCCTTCAACAGATGAGTGGATAAATAAAATGTGGTATATACACACGATGGAATACTATGCGGCAGTTAGAAGGAACGACCTCATGAAACATATGACAACATGGATGAACCTTGAAGACATAATGCTGAGGGAAATAAGCCAGGCACAAAAAGAGAAATATTATATGCTACCACTAATGTGAACTTTGAAAAATGTAAAACAAATGGTTTATAAAGTAGAATGTAGGGGAACTAGGAATAG
This sequence comes from Choloepus didactylus, assembly GCF_015220235.1. Classification (NCBI taxonomy): domain Eukaryota; kingdom Metazoa; phylum Chordata; class Mammalia; order Pilosa; family Megalonychidae; genus Choloepus; species Choloepus didactylus. Next base: position 83,984 of record NW_023637585.1, read on the forward strand.
AGAGCCATTAAGGAAGGCGGAACAATAATCCAAGAAGAACAGATAAGCTATTTAACTTTCTGGGGATGCCCAGGAATGACTATGGTCTGTTAATTTTGATGAATATAGTAGGAACAAGTTCACAGATATGTTGCTATATTAGGTAACTTCCTTGGGGTAAAGTAGGAACAGTTTGGAAGTAAAGCAGTTATCTTAGGTTAGTTGTCTTTTTCTTACTCCCTTGTTATGGTCTCTTTGAAATGTTCTTTTATTGTATGTGGGGTTTTTTTTTTTTGTTTTTTTTTTTAATTTTTTTTCATACAGTTGATTTAAAAAAGAAAAAAAGTTAAAAAAAGAAAAAACAAGGAAAAAATATGTAGTACCCCCTTGAGGAGCCTGTGGAGAATGCAGGGGTATTGGCCTACCCCACCTTGATGGTTGCTAACATGACCACAGACATAGGGGACTGGTGGTTTGATGGGTTGAGCCCTCTACCATAGGTTTTGCCCTTGGGGAGACGGTTGCTGCAAAGGAGAGGCTAGGCCTCCCTGTAATTGTGCTTAAGAGCCTCCTCCTGAATGCCTCTTTGTTGCTCAGATGTGGCCCTCTCTCTCTAGCTAAGCCAACTTGAAGGATGAAATCACTACCCTCCCCCCTACGTGGGATCAGACACCCAGGGGAGTGAATCTCCCTGGCAACATGGAATATGACTCCCAGGGAGGAATGTAGACCTGGCATCATGGGACGGAGAGCATCTTCTTGACCAAAAGGGGGATGTGAAAGGAAATGAAATAAGCTTCAGTGGCAGAGAGATTCCGAAAAGAGCCAAGAGGTCACTCTGGTGGGCACTCTTACGCACAATTTAGACAACCCTTTTTAGGTTCTAAAGAATTGGGGTAGCTGGTGGTGGATACCTGAAACTATCAAACTAGAATCCAGAAGCCATTAATCTTGAAGACAATTGTATAAAATTGTAGCTTATGAGGGGTGACAATGGGATTGGGAAAACCATAAGGACCACACTCCACTTTGTCTAGTTTATGGATGGATGAGTAGAAGAATAGGGGAAGGAAACAAACAAGCAGACAAAGGTACTCAGTGTTCTTTTTTACTTCAATTGCTCTTTTTCACTTTAATTATTATTCTTGTTATTTTTGTGTGTGTGCTAATGAAGGTGTCAGGGATTGATTTAGGTGATGAATGTACAACTATGTAATGGTACTGTGAACAATCGAATGTACGATTTGTTTTGTATGACTGCGTGGTATGTGAATATATCTCAATAAAATGAAGATATTAAAAAAAATTGTGTGAGACCTGGAAAAAAATATACCTCCAAAATAAAAAAAGTTAAATTAAAAAAAAAAAAGGCATGTATGAAAAGCCCATAGATAACATCTTAATAATTGATGAAAAACTGAAATCATTCCTTCTAAGATCAGTAAGAAGACAAGGATATCTACTGTCACCACTGTTATTCAACATTATACTGCAAATTCTTGCCAGAGCAATTAGGCAAGGAAATGACATAAAACACATCTAAGTTGGAAAGGAAGGAGTAAAATTTTTCTGTCACAAATGTCATGTCCTGTACATAGAAAATCCTGAAAAATCCACAACAATGCTCCTGGAACTAATAAATTAATTCAGCAAAGTGATGGAGTAGAACATCAATACCCAGGAATAAGTGTTTCTCTACCCAAGCAAGGAACAAGACAAAGAAACCAAGAAAAAACTTATATTGTTAAAAGGAACTAAAATTAACATCTGTCTAGAAATTAATCTAAACAAAGATGTAAACTGCATGTACAAAGAAAATTACAAAACATTGCTAAAAGAAATCAAAGAAGACTTAAATAAATGGAAGGGAATTCTGGGATCATGCCAATCCTATCCAAAGCAATCTATAAATTCAATGCAATCCCACATCAAATTCCAGAAACCTTTTAAGTCATGAAAGAGTCATATGGACATATAAGGGTTCCTAAAGAGCCAAAACCATCTTGGATAAGAATAATGAAGTTGGAGTTCTCACACTTTCTGATCTTAAGGCTTATTACAAAGTCACAGTAATTTAAACAGCATGGTACTAGCACAAGAACAGTCATAGAGACCAATGGAATTGAATTTAGAGCTCAGAAATCAATCCACACATTTATGGTTAATTGATTTTTGGCATGCAGACAAGGATCCCTCAGCTGGGGAAAAAAATAGTCTCTTCAAAAATGGTGTTAAGAAAACTGGATCCCTATTTGCAAATGAAAGGAAGAGGAACCCTACATCACATACCTATGTTTTTGTCAGTCTCAAGAAATAATGGTGGTCATCAAGATGGTGGCATTTTATGCCTGAGAAGGTTTCCCTTAGAGCAGATCCCAGTTGCTTGAGACTCTGGAGTCCAATAAAGCCTGGAGAAAGACTAATAACACTGAATTAAAGAAATAAAGAGCACCTCCTTGCTAAAAGATGTAGGAGGTCTAAGACAAGCCAGTCCAGGACCCTCCCCAATGCTTGGTGCTCATAGCTTAAGAGTCACACAGTGGCAGCATTCTGCCAGGCACTTCCAACCAGAGTCACTGTCCACAATGCCACACAATGTGGTGATCTTTGGTCCAATACACATATAGGCATGAGACCCAAGACCAAATGTAACCAACATGGTGCCCTAACAGTCACCAAGAAATAAGAGTGACCAGCAAGGGAAGTGTTCACAAGTTGTGCACCCTCCTATTCTACTCCTTAATTCCTGCAGCACCTAAGCAAAAATTTGGCTGCTTTTTTAACACTGATGCCATCTGGCTCCATGGCGTGTATTACCCTGATGTGGAAGTTAGAAGCAAAGAAGCCAAACATAAAAGGAGAAAATTTTAAAGCAGCATGTACCCAAGACTGAAAGCTATAGCAAATAGTAAGCCCTGATCAAAGGAAAGCTGTTGAACAAAGCATAGCAACTGGTGAGGAAAATTTCCCTAAAATCAAAGACAACAGGCCAGGACTCTTGGAGGGGAAGAGAGAAAAGAAAATCCTCTCCTGGTGGGGAAACAATTACACATAATAGGATAATAGGATATAATCTTATATGTTTCTGTGCATGCCCAGGTCAAGGGATATGTCCAGAAAGTCCGGAGAAAATCTGAATTGTTGCACATGGGTGTCTGAAAAAATGACCAGTATATGCTGGACCAAGAATTAAGGAGAAACTTAACACAAAGTCAAAGTGCAGCAAAAACATAGACAAGAGGGAGAAACACTTCCAGATTTAATGCTTCAAAATAATCAAATGTCCAGACATCAGCCATCAGAGTCATACAAAGAAATAGGAAGAGATGGCTCATTCAAGGTGAAAAATTAAAACTTCAGAGAAAAGAAAGATATTGGAACAACTAATAAGAGATATTAGATAAAATCCCCTAAATCAATGCAAGAAGCTAAAGAAATATTTTCTGCCCAAATATCCATTATCCAATCTCCTTATGGCCCCCATAACCTAATTATTCTTCAAGCTGTAGACAAATGGATTAAGAGGTTTGATAATGGTGCAAAATACAATATCAAATTTCCTGTGCAGGGTGCTACAAGGACAGTGGCTTCATACAGGAGGAGAGAGTAGTCCCTTAGAATAGACTTGTTACCCCAAATGGAAGGAGAAAGTGGATACAGCTTTTGTCTGTCCTTCACTGGAGCTCATCTGGAACACCACAGTGAGCACATAGTTTTAAGCAGCTAGAGAGGCCATAAAAGGTGATAGCAGAATAAAAGGATGCTCATGATGTTATACTTATACTGGGAACTTCCCTGAAACATTATTGCTATTATTGATGGGATGTCAAAGAAAAAGTGATTCATGAGCCATGACCTAAGAACAGAAGTTGGAAAACATATAAAAAGTGGATTGAAGATTTGATGGAAATACTGGTCCATGTGATTATGACCACGGACAAACAGTTCATTTTGCTCAAATTTCAGTAATCTTCAACTGAGCTAATAAAAAATGGTGTATCTTTGTCTCTGACACAAAATTCTTACAGGAACATCTCTCATTAGTAGACAAGAAACCAAAATTTGACAGAAAATGGCCATGTGGGAATTTCTGTCCCTGAGTCTTAGTATAACATAATGTTGATGCAAATTGATCACAGATGATCTAGCACAGCCCAGCCTCAGTTCAACATCCACAGACACAACTTGTAAAATTTGTAACAAAGATTAAAATGATGCCATGTTTCCATTTCACATGATAAAAGATCTCTCATCCAACAAAATATAAGGCCATTTTGTCCCTAACATGAGAGTGACATTGTATCATACATAATCTCTAGATAATATCATCACTTTTCTAGCCTAGTCACAAACCCCAATACATTTTCTATGTTACATTGAATTATTTACAGCTTGCATCAGGTAATAGGTGTCGTGAGTTGTAATGTGTCCCGAAAAATCATACATTGAATCCTAACTCCTGGTACTTCTTGATATGATATTATTTGGAAGTAAGGTCTTTGCAGGTGCTGTTAATTTAGTTAAAATGAAATCATACTGAAAAGGAAGTCTTAAATCCATTATGACTGGAGCCTTTATAAGAAGAGGGAAATTTGGACATAGACATACAGACAGAGGGGATACAGGATGTGAAGACGGAGCCACAGATTGGAGTTCTGCTATCAAAATCTAGGGAGCAGTTTTTGCGAAGCCTAGGGACGGACCCACGGACCGCCTGGCAGACGGACGAGGGCACTCGCTTTGTGCTCAGGTCCAGCTTCAGCGAGGCTCCGGGCTTGCAGCGCGCGGCTACCCTGCCCGCCTGCGGCCACCCGGCTCCGGCGGCCTCGGCACGCGTGGGGCTAGAGGTGCGGGAGCCGCTCTCTGCCGGTGGGTCCCCCGCACCGCTGAACCCGGGCCGCCGGCGCTGCGGCCCCGAGGGCTCTGCGAGCCCCCGCTCCCCGCCGGGCCGCTCCGAGCAACGGTGCTCCTGGGCTCCAAAGTCGGGCTGCCGGGGCAAGTGTCTTCATGAACCCAGAGGATGTCCGGGAAGCACTACAAGGGTCCTGAAGTCAGTTGTTGCATCAAATATTTCATATTTGGCTTCAATGTCATATTTTGGTTTTTGGGAATAGCATTTCTTGGAATTGGACTGTGGGCATGGAATGAAAAAGGCGTTCTGTCCAACATCTCTTCCATCACCGACCTCGGCGGCTTTGACCCAGTTTGGCTCTTCCTTGTGGTGGGAGGAGTGATGTTCATTTTGGGATTCGCAGGGTGCATTGGAGCTCTACGGGAAAACACTTTCCTTCTCAAGTATTTTTCTGTGTTCCTGGGAATTATTTTCTTCCTGGAGCTCACTGCTGGGGTCCTGGCATTTGTTTTCAAAGACTGGATCAAAGACCAGCTGTATTTCTTTATAAACAACAACATCAGAGCGTACAGGGATGATATTGACTTGCAAAACCTCATAGACTTCACCCAGGAATATTGGCAGTGCTGTGGGGCTTTTGGAGCTGATGATTGGAACCTAAATATTTACTTCAATTGCACAGATTCCAACGCAGGTCGAGAGCGATGTGGCGTGCCGTTCTCCTGCTGTACTAAAGATCCTGCAGAAGATGTAATCAACACTCAGTGTGGCTATGATGCCAGGCAAAAGCCAGAAGTTGATCAGCAGATTGTAATCTACACAAAAGGCTGTGTGCCCCAGTTTGAGAAGTGGCTGCAGGACAATTTAACTATCGTGTTTATTTTCATAGGCATTGCTTTGCTGCAGATTTTTGGGATATGCCTGGCCCAGAATTTGGTTAGTGACATTGAAGCTGTCAGGGCTAGCTGGTAAAGCCCCTGCAACAGCTGCTGCAAGACACTGGACAGACCCTTGCCTTCCTGCTCCTCCAGCATGCTGAGCTGACATCCAAGCTGCAGGGACCCTGGTCACAGAGGCATCCTGCCATCCCACCTGGCTGAGCTGCAAAGAACTTGTGTTTTTTTTGTTTGTTTGTTTTTTTGTTTTTGGGGGGAGGGGGGATAAAACTGGGAAATGCTGCTGCTCACTGATGAATTTAAAAAGAAAAATAACCATTATGAAAGTCATTGCACCGTGAATCTACTGTAGCCATGGATTTATGGGACGTTGGACACTTACCCAAAAAAAAAGGGTGGGGGACGCTGATGTGCTTACATGGAAACAGAATACCCTTGGATTTGTAGGAAATACCATGTTCTCTACCTGTGCAATTGGAGGGCTGACAGAAGTCACAACTTGAAGGGACTGGCTTCTGTGCCACAGCCTGAGGAGGTACATCTTTTCTAAAACTCTCTCTTAACTGGGAGCATGTTTGGGGACCTCCCTCCACAATGTGATTCAAGCAACTGTTACAACTATCATCCCAAGAAGAAACCAGCTTGTCTTTGAGTTCATATTTTGAGGTAATCGCATTGAACAAGTAACTTGTAAAGGGCACGCTTGGTCTACTCTGGAGTGTCTCCTTGTAAGGGACGTTGTGTATTCCATGTGTACTGAGCCAGGGTGTTGAAACACTTCCTGATGCTGTATTTTAGCAGGACAGACCTTTTTCTAAGCAGACCTGAGCTTTATCAATGAAATGCAAGGAGAAAAAAAATGAGGTATTAGCCAACCCCCTTCTTACCCCCCCAACTGGTTGTCGGATTCTTTGGAAACTCTGGAATACTCTGTGTTGGGGTTTTTGTTTCTTGTAGGTTTTGTTTTGTCTCCCAAAGGTGAAAGCTATGATTCAGTTTCTCTTATATTTTAAAATGTTCTCGTACTCAGCTCGACTGTTTTTCTTTTGTGTAATCCTACCTGCATGCCCTGTGAATCAATCCACCATCTCCCTTTCCTGCCATCCTTCCTACGAACATTTGAAAATGTTTTTGGTCAGCATTTATTTCCTGGGCTCATGGCCTTTATGCGGTTGTGGCAGGAAGAAACCAGCTGTGCCATCGCAAATGCTTCCATGGACTCAACAGACTTGTTACAGGGTTGAGCCTCGTGGCCTCCTGCACCCTCTCCCTCTTTCTCTTTGAATGGAACTAAACCCAATTCCAAAGCAGTGTTGACACAATCAAAAAGCTTCCTTTTTTTTTTCCTTTCCTGTTTTAGTTTGCCTCTATTAAAAGAACGCATGACCCCAGCTCCTTCTGTTCTCTTATTGTAGACTAACCATCAGAGTAGTTAACAAAGCACAAACACTTTGGAGGGGAGTACATTAAGCTGGGGCAAATGTCTGTGACACAAAGTGGGAAACCACTTGCCTGGCACTGGTGCTGCTGCCCCTGCCCCTGCTCCACTAAGTGGGACAAGATTTGCCCCCAGATTTTCCTCCAACTGGTATGCCCTGAATATGTCCACCAGATATTGCTCTCCTGGGGAGCAGATACTAGTCTGTGGAATGCTGGGAAAACCACAGGCATATTTTACAGCACATAACTGGGCAGCTAGCTAGCATGCTTGGTGGAAATTTAGCAAGGTTTCCCATTTCAGCCCCATGTGGCCTCACTGCAGCTGATGGCTGTGTCATTGTGCTCAGATACAGGACAACAATTCTTTTAAAATCTAGTCTCCACAGTTTGGGTGTGTGTCTGACTGTGCACGTGTGCTTGTATGTCTGTATAGTTAGAGATGTTTAATCCATATTCCAGCTGTACGATTATCTCATTTCATCTCTTCCCACACCACAGTTGTTTTGTAATTTCATGCCATCATGGAGAAGACTTGAGCTCTCCAATAGGCACGTTTGTCTTTTTTTGTTTATTACCTCATTCTCCGGTGAACTCCACTTGACCAGTTAATTCAGAATCAGACGATATCCCCACCCTTAGGCACATCCAGTGAAAGACCAAACACCAAGTCCAAGTGAATTATAAATTTTAATCACCCTTTATTTTTTACACTTGAGAGTGGTTGTCATAAAGGCTGTCATTAATAAACTTGGTTCTACCTTAAAAAAAAAAAAAAAATCTAGGGAGCAACTGTGGCTACCAGAAGCTGGGAAAGGCAAGAAAAGATACTCTGGAGATGTTGAAAGGAGCATGATCCTACACACAAATTTATTTCAAACTTCTAGTCTCTGGAAATGAGAATAAAGTTCTGTTGTTTTAAAACACCAAGTGTGTAGGAAATTTTTATATCAGTTCTAAGAAATTAATACAGATTTTGATGCAAGGAAGAGTGGTTTCACTGTAACAAATAAATAAAAATGTGGAAGTGGTTTTTGGAATTTGGTAATAGCTACAGGTTATAAGAATTTTGAGGTGGAAGACATACTAATCCTAGATGGCCTTGTGAAGGAGTTATGGATTTTATTGTGCTTCTGATGAGACTTTCAAAAGAAATGGAGAATGTGTTACTGGACACTGGAGGAAAGGCAAATCATATCATAAAATTTTAGAAATTTAATTGTATGCTATCATTGGTGTGATGCAAAATGTGCAACATGTGCATCCATGGACAAATTCCTTCAACATACTCTTGGTAAAATGATAATGTTAAATGATCACTTCTTCCAGCTGACCCTCATTTTTGCTTCACAGAATTATTAAGCACCATGCTCTAATTCACAATTCACCCCAAATTTGCAAGTGCTAGCAAGCAAGAGGGAGCACAAATATCTATTGATATTATTCAAGAAGAAAAACGCACAAGCTGGGCAATATTGACTCTATGCTGAATTATACATTGTCTCCCTAAATAGCAGTATTACAGCATTGTAATACCATTTAAAAATAAGCATTAGTAATAAATTGCTTGTGCCACATGTTTTGCTGCTAAGGGAAAATTTAATTCTGAATGCATTGTTCTAGTGTGGCCCACAAACACATTTTTTCTGTTTTCTCATCTCATTATTTTGGAACTGATATATTTTTTAACTAATTCTTAAAAGTGCACATATTCTTCAGTTATTTAATAGTATTTACCTAAACAACCTACAGCAAATTGTCCTAATTCAATATAGTAATCTACTTAAAATACTACCTCATTCATTGTACAAGTCCTCTTCAATTTATATATATTATTACGCATGCAAACATTTGTATATATATATAAATGTAGTAAGATGTGTATGTGTAGATTTGAAATCATGTATATACAAATAGGTATGTATATGTATATGCATATATGTGTATATGTATATATGAATATCACTCCCACTTTCTATTGAATATTTTTCCAGATAACTATACAAAAGTGAAAATAATGGATCCAATATTATCATTATTTTGTCTTGATATATGTTTCCAAATTAAATTTTATGAGTTATATACAATTAAGATATCAAAGAGATTAATGCACATAAGAATTTACATCTCTGTATACTACATGTGCAAACCCAGATCACAACAAAATTTAAGGTACAGTTTTATACTTCTAGTTTTTACATTAATTTTTAAGTGAAGAAAAAACCTCAATAGAATTGTAATAAATATTTACTTATTTAATTACATGCCATTGAAATTGTGTAATAAATATTTAGTTATTTAATTATGTACCATTGAACAAAACTTGTAATGTTCTTCTTTGGGACTGTTTTCATAATGACTTTTAAAACTTAAAAATAAGGAAAAGTTTGTATTGCTGAGCAGTATTTCTATGATTATTTTTACTACACTTGTGAGCCCATTCTATCCAGCCAATTAATCTTCTGAAAATGAGGGCAATTTATTGCTTATTAAATTCAAGTTTCAAAACTAATTGGATGGAAAGAACTGGTTCACAAATGCAATAAAATAGTTACAGAAATTTTGCTCAGAAATACCAACTTCTTATTTTAAGATTTAAATATTTTGCTATTATATGGTATTGCTTATTTCTGTTCTATGTTTTAACAAATATATCTCATGCCTTATTAATTGCATGATAATTGGCCCTATAGGGATTTGTTGAGTACTAATCCTTCAATGCATAATTCTATTAGGAGACTTTGTTCATTTATATGCACTAAAATAAATCTAAATATGTATTAAAAAGTGTGCCTGCAAAAAATTATTTCTTTGCCTCCTATCATTCTCACTTCAGTTTATGTAATGAATTAATTTTATTCATAAGGAGATAGCAAATATTTTAGAACTGTAAAATGATAAAATCTACAATGACCTAAAATTACAAAACATCTTTGTATTTAAAGTCTATTTTATCCGAGATTAATATTGTTACCCCTGCTTTATTTTGGCTGTAGCTTGAATGAAATATATTTTCCACCCTTTCACTTTCAATTACTTTCTGTCCCTGTGTCTAAGATGAGCCTTCTTATGCAACATATTGTTGGTTCATATTTTTTATCCATTCTTCCAGCCTATATCGTTTAATTGGGGACTTTAATCCATTTACATTCAATGTGATTACTGTGAACACATTTCTTGAATCAGCCGTTTTATCCTTTGGTTTATGTTTGTCAGATATATTTTTCCCTCTCTCTCTTAATGTGCTTTAATGTACCCATACTGAATCTGTTTACTACTGAACCTTTCTCCACCTCTCTCTCTCTCTCTTATTTCTTTGTTTCTCTGTTGGTAGGGATCCCTTTAGTATCTCAAGTAGGGCAAGTCTCTTGTTAGCAAATTCTCTCAGCATTTGTTTGTCTATGAAAAATTAAGCTCTCCTTCAAATTTGAAGGAGAGCTTTGCCAGGTAAAGAAATCTTGGCAATTTTTCTCTCCCATAATTTTAAATATGTCATGCCACTGCCTTCTAACCTCCAAGGTGGCTGCTGAGTAGTCACTACTTAGTCTTATTCTGTTTCCTTTGTAAGTGGTGAATTGCTTTTCTCTTGCTGCTTTCAGAACTTGCTCCTTCTCTTCAGTATTTGATATTCTGATCAGAATATGGCTTGGAGTGGGTGTATTTGGATTTAGTCTATTTGGAGTTCACTGGGCATTTATGATTTGTGTATTTGTGTTGTCTAGAAAGTTTGGGAATTTTTCCCCAACAATTTCTTTGAAAACTCTTCCTAGACATTTACCCTTCTCTTCCCCTTCTGGAACACCAGTGATTCTTATATTTGGATGTTTTATATAATGCATCATACCCCTGAGGTCCATTTTGATTTTTTCAATTTTTCCTCAGTCTTTCTTTTGTTCTTTCATTTTCCATTATGTCATCCTCGAGATCACTGATTAGCTGTTCAGCTTACTCTAGTCTTGTACTATGAATATCCAGAATGTTTTTAATTTGGTCAACAGTTCCTTTTATTACCATAAGATCATTTATTTTTTATTTGCTTTTGCAATTTCTTCTTTATGTTCTTCTAGGGTATTCTTCATGTCCTTTATATCCTGTGCCATGCTCTCATTGTTTTTCTTTAGTTCTTTGATTAATTGCTCCACGTACTGTGTCTCCTCTGATCTTTTGCTTTGGATGTTTGTGTTTGAATTATCTATATCACCTGTTTTTTACATATGCTTTAAAATTTTCTGTTGTTTTTGGCCTCTTGGCATTTGCTTAACTTGATAGAGTTATTTTAGGGGTTTTCTGTAATGGGCTTCTTAAAGTAATTGTTTTAGAAAAAGAGAAAAAGATTAAAAAAAGAAAGAGAAAGAAAAAGAAGGGCCCTCCTTGCAGTTCTAATGGGCTACTGAAATGCTAAGAGACAAGGAGTTGAGGGCCTTTAAAGAAAAATCAAGAAAGCAGAGAAACTGGCTCTTAAGACAAGGGTCTTTGCCCTCTGGATTTGCATATGCATCTGATTCTGTTTGAGCCCCTCCCTTCTCCATATTATGTTCACGAGAACTCCAAAAAGTCTATTTTCATTTTTGGTTTACTTGCTGTTTTTTCTAGCCATATTTCCTCTCTGCCAGGCTGACTACTCCCCAATTCTCTACTGTCTGCTCTCAGTCTACCTATGTTTGGAGTTTTTGATCAGCAGTCTGAGTTTTCAATCAGAGCTGCAACTGTAGTTCTCCTTCCTGTTTCCCAGCACTGACAGCCCCTCCTCCCACAGCACTGTGCCTGGCAGTGAGGGGCATGTGTCCCCTGGTTGTGAGAACTTACAGATTTTGCTGATCTCAGCTATTCCACTTATTCATGAGTGGTGTATGAAGTATGCCCAAAGTCAAATTGCTCTGCCTTGTCTGGTGCATGCAGTTCCTGTTTTTCCATCAACTTCCCTGGAGGAATAAATAAAACCTACAGTTCACCACTCCACTATCTTGCCCACCCCCTCTCTCAATGTGTGTATAATATTGTGCTACCACCACAGTGTTTTGTGCTATCCATTTCTGGATCTATACATTCAATCCTGTTGAATATTTTCTACTCATACAGCATCAAATGCCAAATATCTACCATCTTTTCATCTCCTGATAACCTGACTTCTCAGTTTTAACTCTCAAAATTTCTTAATTAAGGTTAGTTCAAATTAATGAGACCATAGAGTATTTGTCTTTTTTTCTGGATAATTTCATTGAGCATAATATTCTCAAGGTTCATCCATGCTGTTAAATGTTTAATTTAACATTTATTTATTATAGCTGTCTTACAGCTGTGTAATATTCCATAATATGTATACCACAGTTTCTTTATCCACTCATCTGTTGATGGACACTTGAGCTGTTTTCATCTATAGGAATTCATGAATAATGCCACTATAAACATCAATTTATAAATGTCCATTTCTGTCTTAGCTTTCAGTTCCTCTGAGTATATAACTAGTAATGAAATTGCTGGATCATATGGCTTCCTGAGGAAATGATGCCATACTTCCTTCCAGAGTGCCTATAGCATTCTATATTCCCACCAATAGGGAAGAATAAGTGTGACTCTTTCTCCAAATCTTCTAAAGCACTTGAAATTTTGTGTTTGTTTTTTTAAGATAATGATCATCCTAGTAGATGTGAAATGATTTCTCATTTTGTTATTGTTTTGCATTTCCCTAATAGTGCAGTTGAGCATCTATTCATATTTTTTTGAGGCATTTGTATCTCCTCTTCAGAAAATTATCTATGTATTTGTCAAGTTTTTAATTGAGTCATCTTTTTTGTTGAGTTGTAGGGTCTCTTTATATATTCTGGCTTTTAAATCCATATTTGATATGTGGTTTCCAAATATTGTCTCTCATTGTGGAGGCTGTATTTTTATTTTTCTGATGAAGTCCTTTGATGTACAAAATTTGTTACTTCTGAGGAGATCTCTTTTATCTGTTTCTTCTTTCATTGCTTGCACTTGGGATGTAAGGTTTATTAAACTACCTCCTGTCACAAGATCTTTAAGATATTTCTCTACATTTTCATCTAAAACTTTTATATTCTTATCTCTAATGTGTAGGTCTTTGATCCATTTCTAGTCAATTTTTGTATAATGTGTGATATAGGAGTCCTCTTTCATTCTTTTAGACATGGATATCCAGTTCTCCAAACACCATTTATTGAAGAAGCTACTCTTTTTCAGTTGTGTGGGCTTGACCCCCTTATGAAAGATCAATTGACAGTAGATGATAGATTGATTCTATTGGTTAGTATATCTAGCTTTATGCCAGAACCATGCTCTTGAACACTGTAGCTTTTTAATATGCTTCAAAGTCAGATTGTGTGAGACCTCCACTTCATTCCACTTTCTCAAGGTAATTTTGTTGTTTGGGGTACCCTGAACTTCCAAATATATTTGATTATTGGTTTTTCTATGTCTGCAAAGTAAGTCACTGGGATTTTAATTGGTATTTCATTGAACCTATAAATCAGTGTATTTTCACCAAGAAAGGATGTTGAATTTTGTCAAGTGCCTTTTCTAAATCAATTGAGATGATCATATACTTTTTCCATTTTGATTTACTGATGTGGTGTAATACATTAATTGATTTTCTTGTGATCAAGTCACCTTGCACACCTGGAGTAAATATCACTTGACCATGGGGTTTCTTTTAATGTGATGCTGGATTTAATTTGTGAGTACTTTGTTGAGGAATTCTGCATCTATATTCATTAAAGTGATTAGTCTATAATTTTCTTTTTGTGTAGTGTCTGCATCTGACTTGGGCATTAGGGTGATGTTGACTTCATAGAATGAGTTAGGTAGCTTTCTCTCCTCTTCAATTTTTTTGAAGAGTTTGATCAGGATTAGTACTAATTCTTTCTTGAATGTTTGGTAGAATTCACATGTGAATCCATCTATTCCTGGACTTTTCTTTTTGGGAGAATTTTGATGACAGACTCAATCCCTTTATTTTTGATTGGTTTGTTGAGGTCATCTATTTACCCTTGAGTCAATGTTGGTTTTTCATGTTTTTCTAGAAAGCTGTCTATTTCTAATTTGTCTAGATTTTATCATATAATTGTTCATACCATCCTCTCATTATCTCCTTTATTTTTGTGGGATCAGTAGTTATACCCCCTTTCCCATTTCCAATATTATTATTTTGCATCTGCTCTCTCTTTGTTTTTCTTAGCCTAGATAAGATTCCTTTGATTTCATTTATTTTCTCAAAGAACCAACATCTGGTTTTGTTAATCCTCTCTATTTTTTTTTAATTTTATATAAATTGTTTTGTTTTCAATTCCTTTTGAAGTTTTATGGCAATATTAAATGGTGTTTTAAAAGAGTATTTATGTATCAGAAGACTCTATCTCTTAAGTATTTTTATTTATCCTTGTTTTCATGGATCCTTGCCAAGAACATACATATTATAAAAGTTAATCTTTAGAAATCATAATTTTGTGTCCTAAAAGTTTGAGATAACATTCATTTATTTTCTGTTTCAAATTTCTGTATTTAGAACTAAATCTAAACAAAACTAGAATGTGCCAACATATTAGATTTTCAATTACTCATCTGTTAATTAAGCTGACCTCAGGTTACTTTTTTTTTTAATTGGGATTGTTCAGATACCATACAATTATCCAAAGATCCAAAGTGTACAATCAGTTGCCCCTGGTACCCTCATACAGCTGTGCATCTATCACCACACTTAATTTTTGTTCAATTTTTAGAAACTTCATTACTCCAGAGAAGAAATAAAGTGAAAGATGGGGAAAAAAAAGAAAAAGAAAAGGAAACTTGAATTCTCCCATATCCCTAACCAACCCCCCTCAATTGTTGACTTGTAGTGTTGGTATAGTACATTTGTTACTGTTTATGAAAGAATGTTGAAATACTACAAACTGTAGTATATAGTTTGCAATAGTATATATGTCTTCCCTATTTGCCCCGCTATTATTAACTTCTAGTTGTATTGTCATACATTTGTTCTGGTTCATGGAAGAGTTTTCTAATATTCATACAGTTAATCATGAACATTGCCCACCATAGGATTCAGTTTTATACATTCCCATCTTTTGACCTCCAACTTTCCTTCTGGTGACATATATGACTCTAAGCTTCCCATTTCCACCTCATTCACATGCCATTCAGCACTGTTAGTTATTCTCACATCTTGCTACCAACACCTCTGTTCATTTCTAAACATTTAAGTTCATCATAGTTGAGCATTCTGCTCATACTAAGCAACCAGTCCCCATTCTTAAGCCTCATCCTATATCTTGGTACCTTAAATTTCATGTCTATCAGTTTACATACTATAGTTAGTTCTTATCAGTAAGACCCTGCAATATTTGTCCTTATGTGTCTGGATTATTTCACTCAGTATATTGCCCTTGAGGTTTTGACATCAACCCATTTTTTTAAGATGGTTTTGTTCACACCCCATGCATTTCATCCTAGTGAGCAATTGATCATTCTCTGTATGGTCACATATTTGTGTGTTCACCACCTTCACCACTATCTATATAAGGGCATCTACATTTCTTCCATAAGGCAGGAGGGAGCATCAAAGAAGGTAGAAAGGGAAAAGAAAGAGGCAAAAATGAAGCCAGGAAGTAGCAAAAGGAAAAGCAACCCCAAATCAAAGTAGGGTAAAGAGACAACAGTACCAATGTCTAGTGTCCAACACACCTTCCCTATCCCCGCCTCCTATCTGCATTTACCTTGGTATATCACCTTTGTTACATTAGAGGAAGCATAATACAATTATTCTTTTAGTTACAGTCTCTAGCTTACATTAATTGCATCCCTCCCCCAATGCCTCCCCATTTTTAACACCTTGCAAGGTTGACATTTGCTTGTTCTCCCTTGTAAAAGAACATATTTGTACATTTTATCACAATTGTTGAACACTCTAGATTACACCAAGTTACACAGTCCCGGTCTTTATCTTTCCTCCTTTCTTCTGGTGTCTCACATGCTCCCAATCTTCCTCTCTCAACCATATACATACCTATCTTTGTTCAGTGTCCTTACATTGCTGTGCTACCATCTCCCAAAATTGTGTTCCAAACCATGCTCTCCCATCTTCTCCTATCACTCTGTAGTGTTCCCTTTAGTATTTCCTGTAGGGCAGGTGTCTTGTTCACAAAGTCTCTCATTGTCTGTTTGTCAGAAAATATTTTGAGCTCTCCCTCATATTTGAAGGACAGCTTTTCTGGATATAGGATTCTTGGTTGGTGGTTTTTCTCTTTCAGTATCTTAAATATATCAGACCACTTCCTTTTTGCCTCCATGGTTTCTGTTGAGAGATCTGCACATAGTCTTATTAAGCTTCCTTTGTATGTGATGGATTGCTTTTCTCTTGCTGCTTTCAGGAGTCTCTCTTTGTCTTTGACATTTGATAATCTGATTATTAAGTGTTTTGGCATAAGCCTATTCAGATCTATTCTGTTTGGAGTATGCTGTTCTTCTTGGATCTGTAATTTTATGTCTTTCATGAGAGATGGGAAATTTTCATTAATTATTTCCTCTGTTATTGACTCTGCCCCCTTTCCCTTCTCTTCGCCTTCTGGGACACCAATGATATGTACTTTCTTGTACTTTTTTTCATCTTTAAGTTCCCAGAGATGTTGCTTATATTTTTTCATTCTTTTCTCCATCTGCTTCTTTGCATGTAGGCTTTCAGGTGTTTTGTTCTCCGGTTAATGAGTGTTTTCTTCTGCCTCTTGAGATCTGCTGTTGTATGTTTCCATTGTGTCTTTCATCTCTTGTATTTTGCCTTTCATTTCCATGTATTCTACTGGTTGTTTTTTTGAACTTTCAATTTCTGCCTTATATATGCCCAGTGTTTTCTTTACAGCCTCTATCTTTTTTTGTGAAATATTCTCTAAACTCTTTGAATTGATTTAACTTTAGTTGTTTAAATCCCTGTATCTCAGTTGAAGTGTATGTTTGTTCCTTTGACTGGGTCATAGCTTCATTTTTCTTAGTGTAGATTGTAGTTTTCTGTTGTCTAGGCATCTGACCTCCTAGGCCACCCCAATCAGGTTTTCCCAGAGGAGAACAGGCTCAGGTCACAGAAAGAGGTAATATTTCAGTATCTGGTTTCCTTGATGGCTTTTCTTAGGGGATTGAGACACCTGTGCTTTTATGCCAGGCAGATGCACCTGTCATTGCCTGTGTAAGAGGGTGTAGCATGTGGCTCTCCTCCCCCAGGCTTTGGGGTCTGGTTCCAGCAAGACTGAAAGATGGTCAGTATATCTTGGCCCCTCCCTTTCCTCTTGGGAAGCTATGCTCCCTCCAGAGATGTCATTTGCCTATCAATAAGTTCTTTGTTTCTGTGACTCTCCTGATCTAAGTGTTTTGGTTTTAAAATGTCTGAGGCTGTCTTTACTGCAAAGTGTTGCAGGCTGAGAACAGCTGAGAATTGTACTCTCCACAGAGAGAGAAAGGGACAGAAAAACTCCCAGGTTCACCCATCAGCCAGAGATAGCACCAGATCCTCTGGGTTCCCTGTCCTGAGACAGATATGTCCCCTGACTCCCCCAAGGTCAGTTGTCACCAAAAGCCTCTGTCTGCGTGCTGAGGATTTACTATCTGTATCGAGCAGTTAATAGTAAAACCCCACTTGGAGCTGGGCTGAGAGAGTGCACCACATGGCTTCTGTGATGGAGGGGCTCTCAGCTCTTGGCTCTCAGTATGGGTCTGCAGTTTTACTTACAGATTTTATGCTGTGATTTTGGGCATTCCTCCCAGTTCAGGTTGGTTGATGATGAGTGGACAGTCACATTTGTCTCCCCACTGTTATTCCAGGTTATTTA
This sequence comes from Choloepus didactylus, assembly GCF_015220235.1. Lineage (NCBI taxonomy): Eukaryota > Metazoa > Chordata > Mammalia > Pilosa > Megalonychidae > Choloepus > Choloepus didactylus. The sequence continues at coordinate 101,977 of NW_023637585.1, forward strand.
CTAGTTTTTTGGTCATTTATGAATTGTTCCAGGGGGGACTAAGTTTTCCACTCCTCTCTATGCTGCCATCTTCTCCTCTCTCCCCAGGTTACTTATTTTTAATGCATTTTTATTTTGATCTTCAACATGTGTACATAACAGTGATAAATTTCAAAGTCCACCTTAACAAGTGGAGAGCAAATTTTAAAGTGTATCATGGGTCAAAGTTCTAATTCAGTTTTTTCCATTATTGTAAAATATACATACAGAGAGGTGTTAATCTTGATGTACAGCTCAAGAAACAATTACATGGGTAATTTCAAAAGTTTTCATGGTTTGCATTTCCACCATTTCAGTTCTTTCCTTATTATGACATATAAGGTATATACAGAATGCTGAATACCTTCAAAGCACAATTCAATGAGAAGCTATAAAGCAAATTTCAAAGAAAGCTATAGATAACAGTTCCACAATGGCATTTACCTCCTTCCAGCTATTCCAACACTCCAGAATATATATATGTATATAATGTTTCAGTATTCATAGGCATTTGTTAAATGTTATCTTGTTTGTTGCTGCCCCTCTCTCTCACTTAATTTTTTCTCTATCTTCAGAGGTTCTAGAAGTGACTACACTAACTTGCTCAAATTGAAAGGGGATGTCAACAGTATGGGGAAATGGGCTGCATCTGATTGTTGTTCTTAAAGAGGCTGTTGCCACTGGGTTTTAGGACTTGTGTGGGACAGGAACAATCTGGTGGATTTAAGTTTCTGATAGATAATACTTAGTGAGTGAATCTTTTATAGAATCTCAGGAAGTGACATAGTTATTTGTGGACTACTTTCAGTGAGGTGTTCCAGTTTGCTAATGCTGCTGTTTTGCAAAATACCAGAAATGGGTTGGCTTTTATAAAGGGTGTTTATTTGGTTACAAATTTGCAGTTCTACAGTCATAAAAGTGTCCAAACCAAGTCATAAACAAGAGGTTACCTTCACTGAAGAAAGGCCATTGCATACAGAAAACTTTGTTAGCCTGGAAGGAACATGACTGGTGTCTGATGATCCTTTGATCCAGGATTCTGGTTTCAAATCGCTTTCAAGAAAAGATGTCTGCTTCAGAAAGCATCTGGGCATGGAGGTTTCTTTTTAAAGGACTCCAGTAAACTAATCAAGACCCACATTGAATAGGTGGGACCACACCTCCATGGAAATACTTCAATCAGAGTTATCACCTACATTTGGATGAATCAAATCTTCCTGAAAGCAACCTAATCCAAGTATCACCCAAGATGTGATTAAAATATCGTGGCTTTTGTGGGGGTATGTAACATATCCAAACCAGTACATTAGGGCAAGGCATACTGCTGCCATTTGGGATATCTAGCTTGAGCTTGCATAAGAGAAACCTCAAAGATAGCCTCTGAACTCTATTTGGGATCTCTCAGCCACTGTAACCTCAGCTTGTTACCTTTATTTTCCCCCTTTTGGGCAAGTATGCATTTTTCAATCCCACACTGCCAGAGCCAGGCTCATTCCAGGCAGTCATGTCCCATGTTTCCAGGGAGATTCATTTCCCTGGGAGTCATGTCCCTCATGGGAGGGAGGTTAATGAGTTTATTTGCTGAGTTGGGCTTAGAGAAAGGCCATATCTAAGCAGCAAAAGAGCTTTCCTGGAGGCATCTTTTAGGCATAATTATAGGAAGGCTCAGCCTCCCATTTACAGCCTTAAGTTTCAGAAGAGCAAGCCTCAAGTTGAGGGCATGATTTATTAATTAGTAGGTTCCTAATTTCACTTAAAATAAATTGCATCCCAAGTTAAATGGTCAGTTACTTACATTATATTCACTTAGTTGTGCAATCATCATCACTTTCAAATTTAAACACTTATCACAAAGTGAAATATCCCAGAGCTCTCATCAGTGGCAGGTTGTGGTGTTATTCTGTGGGTTACATGCCTTGAAACAACCATTTACCAACATGTTTGCCTTCAATGAATCACTGATACTTGTAATCCCATTAATGAAACATAATCACAACTGATCATTCCAATACTTTGAGTTCATCTTCATTATCATATCTGTACATATTAGACTATCATTCCCTCTTCACTAGATTCTGTCTCTAAGTCCTCTATATTCTACATTATAAGACACTTTTTTATATTTTTTGTGTAGCTCACATTAGTGGTAACATACAATATTTCTCCTTTTCTGTCTGGCTTATTACACTCAGCATTATGTCTTCAAGGTTAATCCACATTGTAATATATTTCAAGACCTCATTCCTTCTTACTACTGTGTATTATTCCATCCTATGCATATACTACATTTTATTTATGCACTCATCTGTTGAAGGACATTTGGATTGTTTCCAACTCTTGGCAATTTTGAACAATTCTTGTTCCCTCAGCAGAAGAGTATTAACTCTAAAAGAATAAGTGATCCCTGAAAACAAGACTTCACTTATTACACCAATAATGGTTTTATACAATGTGAATTCTCATTTGTACTACAAGTAATGCTGTATGAATAAACAATTTTGTATGAATTTCCATAGATACCATCTCCAGCATCAAGTGTCTGGCACTCCCTCAAGGATATCCATCCTCTGGCAAAGACCTGTCTCTCAGTTGTAGCAGTGGATGAAGACACATCCACTTTCATTACATGTATATCATGATTTCTCTCACATTGTAAATCATCAGATTCTCTTACTAAAGGCTTTGCTACATAGGTGACATTGATATTTATTTTCTAAAGTATGAATTGGCTTACATTGATGAAGTTGTCAGGATGACTGAAAGCTCTACAATATTAATTAAAACAGTGTTTCTTCAGGGTGTGAATTCTTATAGTATATTTAAAGTTTAAGTCAAGGACTGAAACACCTTCCATATTCAAAACATTTATATTACTGACTGTATAATGTAATCTAACATCTGAACATTGAAGACTTTCACATATATGACATGCTTAAGGTTTCACTCCAATTTGCCTTCATTCATGTTGTCAAAGTTTACAAAAATAAACAAAGGTTTCCCAGATAATATTCTTAAGATATCATTTCACTGTGATTTTTCTCATGTACTTTAAAGCCAGAATGATGGGTGAAGGATTTCCCACATAGATGATGTAAATAAGATTTTGATGCAGTTTAAGTCCTCTCATGATGTCTAAGAAGACTTTCCCACTTGGCTGACATTCATAAGGTATCACCTGAGTGTGAATTTTGCATGTTCTCTGAGGGCAGAACATTGACTCAAAGCTTTCCCACATAGATGACATTCCTAGGTTCTTTCTCCAGTGTGAATTCTCTCATGTACACCAAGTTTAGAAATTCTATTGAAGACTTTCCTACATAGATAGTATCTCTCCAGTGTGAGTTTTCTTATGTTCTCTAAGAAAACATTGAGGGAAGAATTTCCCACATACACAGCATTTATATGGTTTCTCTCCAGTGTGAGTTCTTTCATGTGCTTTCAACACAGAACACTGAGTGAAGGCTTTCCTACATAAGTGATATTCATATGGTTTCTCTCCAGTGTGAGTTCTCTTATGTAATCTAAGATAAGAACATCAAGTGAAAGCTTTCTCACGTAAACTACATTCAGATGGTTTCTCTCCAGTGTGAGTTCTCTCATGTGCTTTCAGAGCAGAACATCGAGTGTAGGCTTTCCCACAAAGATGAGATTCATGTGGTTTCTCTCCAGTGTGAGTTGTCTCATGTAATCTAAGATTAGAATATTGAATGAAGGCTTTCCCAAATATACTGCATTCATACAGTGTCTCTCCAGTGTGAGTTTTCTAATGTGATCTAAGATGGTAAGGTCTAAATAAGGTTTTTCCACATAGATGGCATTCATATGGTTTCTCTCCAGAGTGGGTTCTCTCTTGTACTCTAAGACAAGAAAAATTAAGGAAGGCTTTCCCACATACATGGTGTTCTAGTTTGCTAATGCTGCCAGAATGCAAAATACCAGAGATGGATTGGCTTTTATAAAAAGGGTTTATTTGGTTACACAGTTACAGTCTTAAGGCCATAAAGTGTCCAAGATAACACATCAGCAATCTGGTATCTTCACTGAGGATGGCCAATGGTGTCCAGAAAACCTCTGTTAGCTGGGAAGGCATGTGGCTGGTGTCTGCTCCAAAGTTCTGGTATCAAAATGGCTTTCTCCCAGGATGTTCCTCTCTAGGCTTCAGTTCCTCAAAAATGTCATTCTTAGTTGCACTTGTGGTATCTGTCCTCTCTTAGCTTCTCCAGAGCAAAAGTCTGCTTTCAACAGCAGTCTTCAACTGTCTCTCATCTGCAGCTTCTGTGCTTTCTTCAAAGTGTCCCTCTTGGCTGTAGCTCTTCTTCAAAACATCACTCACAGCTGCCCTGAATTCCTTCTGTTATGTCAGCTCAGCTCATTTATGTGGCTCCACTGATCAACTTAGACCCACCCTCAATGGGCAGAGCAACACCTCCATGGAAATTATCCAATCAGGGTCATCACCTACAGCTGGGTGGGGTGCATTCCAAAGAAACACTCAAAGAATTACAATCCAATCAACACTTGATAACATCTGCCCACACAAGATTACATCAAAGATAATGGCATTTGGGGGACACATATACTTAAACTGGCACACATGGCATTTATATGGTTTCTCTCCAGTGTGATTTCTCATGTTTTTTCAAAAGAGAACATTCAGTGAAGGCTTTCCCACATAGATGACATTCATACACTTTCTCTTTAGTGTGAATTCTCTCATGTACTCTGAGATAGGAACAATGAGTGAAGACTTTCCCACATAGACAGCATGCATGGGGCTTCTCTCCAATATGAGTTCCTTTATAATGTGCAAAGCCAGAGATTTTAATAAATGATTTACCAATTAAAGGACATTAATATGATTTACATCTGGTGCAAATTTCCTTTTGTTTATTAAAATATGACTGGTCACTGTGGGCTTTTCCAAATACACTGCTGAAGTAGGATTTCTTTCCCTTGTTCATTAACACATGTTCAGTCATTCTTGAACTGTGAGTAAAACCTTCTGACAATTCACTAGAAAAATGCTATTCTTTTAAGTATGAAAATTCTGCTTCTGGGAAGTAGATGAGACACTGTAAAAAGTGTGTCCATAAAAATTCATTCATACACACATGAATTCTACACTAATATTTCAGTGACTGTATCCAGTTAAAATTTTTGCCATGTTACTTATGTAACAAGCTATTGTCCTATGTGAACAGAGATATTCTTTACTGTAGCATCTCAACTGCATCAATTTTGAGGTTTGAAAACTTTATGTTTCAAAGATTAGGTATGTGAGCCTTATTTATCTTTTTATAAAAACCCAGGTTATACTTTTGTGTTGAAATTAATTTCTCCCTAAATTCTATAACAGATGTTGTCTGTATTAGCACTTAAAACAATTTACTTCAGGTATGTGATGTGGTCAATCCCTAATTCATTGCACTCTCAGGTATCTATTTGGAGGACCAGGGTTCACACCCATGAAGCTTAATAATCACATAATGTTAGATGTGTCTTTCCTGCATATATGTAACATGGATACCATTTCTTGTATTTTAAGACCATTATCCTTGTCTGAATTCTGGTTTTTGAAAAATCTTATTTCTTTTTTCCACAGCTCCTCTCCTTGATACAACTTGGAAGCTACATCTGATTTGCAGACCTGATGTTCCATTGAGACTAGATGGCTGATATTCTCCAGAATCATATCTCTGAAAACTATCTCTGCTATGTGTTCAGCAAGGACCACTCTTCCTGAGTGAAGTCTAAAACTACATTTTTCAGGTTCAATAAATCCCTGTGTTTCCCATGGGGTCAAAGCTCACATCTTCACTGTGGAGGCAGTGTCACAGCCCAGGTTACTGAATCATAAGAAGTTACCTGAGCAGTCTGAGTCGTCATGTGTCAGAAAAGGCAGGTTTGGGCGGCTGCCGGAGGGTGCACCACTACAGTGCCTCTGGCTGATCCACAGACTGGGCTGATATTCCTCACTGCCAGTGACGTGGCTGCATGAAGCAGACTCCCCTCTGTATTGTTTTAATTTTCACAATTTCATTTATTTCTGCTCTAATCTTTGTTATTGCTTTCCCACTGTTTGCTTTTGGGTTAGTTTGCTGTTTTTTCTCTAGTTCCTTCAGGTGAACATAAGCACTAGAAGAGAAGACTCTTAGAAGAAAATATAGGAAAATACTTTAAGATCTTGACATGGGGTGGTTTCCTAGACCATATACCCAAAGCATGAGCAAAGAACAAATAAATGAATGGGATCTCCTAAAAATTAAACACTTCTGTAAATCAAAGGACTTGTTAGAAAAGTAAAAGGCAGCCTACAGAGTGGGAGAAAATATTTGGAAACCACATATCAGATAAGGGACTAATATCCCAAATATATAAAGCAAACCTACAAATCAACAACAGAAAGACAACCCAATTGAAAAGTGGGCAAAAGACATGGACAGACACTTTTGTGAAGAGAAAATACAAATGATTCAACACATATGAAGGAAAGCTCAACTTCACTGGAAATTAAGGAAAAGCAAATGAAAACCACAATGAGATTTCATCTCACACGTACCACAATGGCCATTATCCACATAACAGAAAATTACAAGTGCTGGAGAGGATGTGGAGAAAGAGGCACACTTATTCATTGCTGGTGGGAATTAGAATGGAGAAATCACTCTGGAAGACAGTGTAGATGTTCCTCAGGAAGCTAAGTATAGATTTGCCCTATGACCCAACTATTCCATTGCTAGGTATATACTCAAAGGAACTGAAAGTTAAGATACAAATGGACATTTGTAACCTGCTGCTTATTGATGCATTGTTCACTATTGCCAAGAGATGGAAGCAGCCCTAATGTCCATCAATGCATAAGAGGATAATCAAACTGTGTTATATACACATGATGGAATATTTGCAGCTGTAAGACAGAATAAATACACAGAACATATAATAATGTGGAGGAACCTTGAGGACATTATGTTGAGTGAAGTTAGCCAGAAACAAAAGGGCAAATAGTATATGGTCTCACTAATATGAACTAACATTAATGAGCAAATTTTGACAGTTAAAAGCTGATAACCTGGGCTACCAGGAGATAGTAAGAGGGTTGAGATCAGACATTTGATGTTGAAAGAATACAGAATGTTTAGCAGGATTTATTGTATAGATCAAAAATAGCATAATACTGTGTGATGCTAGCACAATATTGTAAACACATTGATCAAAGATATCTGTGAGTAAAGTTGAAAGAGATGGGATGGGGAATGGATGACACCAGAGGTAAAGATAGATGAGGAAGACTGGGACTGTATAACATGGAAAAAACTGGAGTGACCAATGACTGTTACTTAATGTACAAATATAAAAAATGATCTCACATGTGGGAGAACAAATGAATATCAACCATGGTGTGTGTTGAAAAGGGGATGGAATTTGGGAAAAAATATAATCAAATCAAACTGGGGACTATGGTCTACAGTAACATTGTAATATGCTTCCATTATATGTAACAAAGGTAATATACCAAAGTTAAATGTGCCTGAGAGGGAGATAAAAGGAAGGGATATGGGAGTATTGGTAGTGGTGTCATTTTCTGTCCTTGCTATCATATTTATTGTATGTCATTTTTTCTTTTTATTATCTTTTTTATCATTCACTGAAAAACTTTCTCATAGTAATCATTATGTTCAAGTACTGAATGTCATGATAAATGTACAACTATGTGGTGATTCCATGAACAACTGATTGTACACTGTGGATAATTGTATGGTATGTGAATATATCTTTACAAAATTGTAGGGAAAAATATAAATAAGGGTAAAAGTGCTGGAGAAAACATGGAGAGAGGGAGGTACATATTTACTGCTGATAAGGAGGCAGAATGGCAGAAACTTTCTGGAGGTCAGTGTGGTGGTTCCAGAAGAAGCTATGTGGGGGCCATAATGTCCTGCAATATCATTATAGGGTATGTACTTGAAAGATCAGAGCAGACACATGAATGTACATTTGCACGTTTGTGTTTATGGAGGCAGTATTCATGATTTGCAGTGGGTGGAGGTGGACTAACAGTACACTGAGGAAAAGTATGGTGAATTGTGGTGTATGCCTACAATGGAATATTGAGCAACTAGGAGAAGGATTGAAGTTGTGAGACATATAATGAGGTGAATGGATCCTGTAGAGAGAATTTTGAGTGAAGTACACCAGAAACAAAAGCAAACATTATAATGCCTCACCTATATGGTCTAACTCAATGTGAAAACTCAGAATCGAATATGCAGAGCCTAACAGGGAAATGTTTATTGTAATTGTCCCTAGATTGTAAGCACTTACAGCAGTCAAATCTATTCCTGAATTGTAATGGCTATCTCCAAATTCTGAGATGTTTATTCCTTTGTGCATAACCTCATTGGTCTCTGGAATATTGGGTATCTATTTGACACCTGGAACTCAGAGCTAGAGCTCAGCAGATATGAATGTCTGTATCAACACCTAAAGCAACTGTTTAAAAAAGTTGAAAAAGAGCAGAGACTTCAATTAGAGATATGAATTAATCAGATCTGTCTAAGACTAGGGCAAATCTTGCCAAAGGGTAAAGGTTGAAACTGACTGTGTGTTAAAACTTCAAATTTGAAGTAAGATGAAGGGAAGAGAAGTTCATTTGGTGTAGGATCTATACTTTCTAAACAATATAACTTCTATAATCAGTTTGTTCAAACACCTCAATTACATGGAGCTTTGAATAGGAAGTGAGATATGGTAGGTCTGTATATGTTGGAATGAAATAGCACCACATCCCAAAGAAATTTGTGTAGAGAATTAAAATATACATGCAGGGACCCTGAGGAGCTGGTGGTGGATGTGGAAGTATTGTACATCCTCACAGGGTGTGCCAGTTTGAATGTATTATGTCCCCTCAAATGCCCTTATCTTTGATTTAGTCTTGTGTGGGCAAGCCTATCAGTGTTAGATTGTAATTCTTTGAGTGTTTCCATGGAGATGTGCCCCACCCAACTGTGTGTGATGACTCTGATTGGATAATTTCCATGGAGGTGTTACTCCACCATTCAGGGTGGGTCTCAATTAAATCATGGAGCCATATAAATGAGATGGCAAACAGAAGGAACTCAGTGCAGCTGTGATTGACATTTTGAAGAGGAGCTACAGACAAGAGGGATACTTTGCAGAACACACTGGAACTGAGAGAGGAACTTCAGCTTACAGAGACATTCTGGAGATGGTCTTTGAAAGTCAACTTTTGCTCTGGAGAAGCTGAGAGGAGAAATGCCCCCAAGAGCAACTGAGAGTGACATTTTTGAGGAGCTGAAGCCTAGAGAGGAATGTCCTTGGAGAAATCCATTGTGAAACCAGAACTTGGAGAAGATGCTGGCCATGTGCCTTCCCAGCTAACAGGTTTTCCAGATGCCATCAGCCATCCTCCAGTGAAGGTACCCAATTGTTAATGCATTACCTTGGACACTTTATGGCCTTAAGACTGTAACTTTGTAACCAAGTAAACACCCATTTATAAAAGCCAATCCATTTCTAGTGTTTTGCATTCCAGCAGCATTAACAAACTAGAACACCTGGATTATTGCTGATGTTCTCACAAACACAGGGCACTGATGGCTTGATATGCTGAGCCATCTGTCTTGGGATTTGCTCCTATGAAGCTTGTTGCTGCGAAGGAGAAGCTAAACCTTCTTATAGTTTTGCCTAAGAATCTTCCCCTGAGTGCCTCTTTGTTGCTCAGATGTGGCTGGCTCTCTCTCACTAAGCCTCCTCAGCAAGATATCTCACTGCCCTCCCCAGTACATGAGACATGACTCAAAGGGATTTAAATCTCCCTGGCAATGCAGGACATGACTCACTGGGATGAATCTGAACCCAGTTTCATGGGATTGAGAACATCTTCTTTACTAAAATTGGGATGTGAAATGAAACAAAATAAAGCTTCAGTGGCTGAGAGATTTCAAATGAAGTTGAGAGGTCACTCTGGTGGACATTCTTACACACTATACAGATAAAACTTCTTTGGTTTTATTTATTTATTTTTTTTAATCTTCATTTTATTGAGATATATTCATATACCACGCAGTCATACAAAACAAATCGTACTTTCGATCGTTCACAGTACCATTGCATAGTTGTACATTCATCACCCAAATCAATCCCTGACACCTTCATTAGCACACACACAAGAATAACAAGAATAATAATTAGAGTGAAAAAGAGCAATTGAAGTAAAAAAGAACACTGGGTATCTTTGTCTGTTTGTTTCCTTCCCCTATTTTTCTACTCATCCATCCATAAACTAGACAAAGTGGAGTGTGGTCCTTATGGCTTTCCCAATCCCCTTGTCACCCCTCATAAGCTACATTTTTATACAACTGTCTTCGAGATTCATGGGTTCTGGGTTGTAGTTTGATAGTTTCAGGTATCCACCACCAGCTACCCCAATTCTTTAGAACCTAAAAAGGGTTGTCTAAAGTGTGTGTAAGAGTGCCCACCAGAGTGACCTCTTGGCTCCTTTTGGATTCTCTCTGCCACTGAAGCTTATTTCATTTCCTTTCACATCCCCCTTTTGGTCAAGAAGATGTTCTCCGTCCCACAATGCCAGGTCTACATTCCTCCCCGGGAGTCATATTCCACGTTGCCAGGGAGAAAGTTCCGTGAGCACTAGAGAAGTATGTGTATCCTGGTGATTTGGGATGTAATGTCCTGTATATGTCTGTTAAATCTAATTCATTTATCAGATTGTTTAGGTTTTCAATTTCCTTATTGGTCTTCTGTCTGGTTGATCTATCTATAGGAGAGAGTGATGTGTTGAAGTCTCCCACAATTATTGTGGAAACATCAATTGCTTCCTTTAGTTTTGCCAGTGTTTCTCTCATGTATTTTGTGGCACCTTGGTTGGGTGCATAGACATTTATGATTGTTATTTCTTCTTGTTGAATTGCCCCTTTTATTAGTACGTAGTGGCCTTCTTTGTCTCTCAAAACATCCCTGCATTTGAAGTCTATTTTATCTGAGATTAATATTGCTACACCTGCTTTCTTTTGGCTGTAGCTTGCATGAAATATTTTTTTCCATCCTTTCACTTTCAGTTTCTTTGTGTCCCTGTGTCTAAGATGAGTCTCTTGTATGCAACATATTGATGGTTCATTTTTTTTGATCCATTCTGCAAATCTATATCTTTTAATTGGGGAGTTTAATCCATTTACATTCAACGTTATAACGGTGAAGGCATTTCTTGAATCAGCCATCTTATCCTTTGGTTTATGTTTGTCATATTTTTCCCCTCTGTCTATTAATATCCTTTATTGTACCCATACCGAATCTCTTTAGTACTCAACCTTTCTCCAAGTCTCTCTGTCCTTTGTTTGTTTCTCTGTCTGTAGGGCTCCCTTGAGTATCTCCAGTAGGGCAGGTCTCTTGTTAGCAAATTCTCTCAGCATTTGTTTGTCTGTGAAAAATTTAAGCTCTCCCTCAAATTTGAAGGAGAGCTTTGCTGGATAAAGTATTCTTGGCTGGAAATTTTTCTCACTCAGAATTTTAAATATATCATGCCACTGCCTTTTCGCCTCCATGGTGGCTGCTGAGTAGTCACTACTTAGTCTTATGCTGTTTCCTATGTATGTGGTGAATTGCTTTTCTCTTGCTGCTTTCAGAACTTGCTCCTTCTCTTCTGTGTTTGACAGTGTGATCAGTATATGTCTCGGAGTGGGTTTATTTGGATTTATTCTATTTGGAGTTTGCTGAGCATTTATGATTTGTGTATTTATGTTGTTTAGAAGATTTGGGAAGTTTTCCCCAACAATTTCTTTGAATACTCTTCCCAGACCTTTACCCTTTTCTTCCCCTTCTGGGACACCAATGAGTCTTATATTTGGACGTTTCATATTATCTATCATATCCCTGAGGTCCATTTCAATTTTTTCAATTTTTTTCCCCATTCTTTCTTTTATGCTTTCATTTTCCATTCTGTCATCTTCCAGGTCACTGATTCGTTGTTCAACTTCCTCTAGTCTTGTACTATGAGTGTCCAGAATCTTTTTAATTTGGTCAACAGTTTCTTTAATTTCCATAAGATCATCCATTTTTTTATTTAGTCTTGCAATGTCTTCTTTATGCTCTTCTAGGGTCTTCTTGATTTCCTTTATCTCCTGTACTATGGTCTCATTGTTCATCTTTAGTTCTTTGAGTAGCTGCTCTAGGTGCTGTGTCTCTTCTGGTCTTTTGATTTGGGTGCTTGGGCTTGGGTTATCCATATCGTCTGGTTTTTTCATATGCTTTATAATTTTCTGTTGTTTTTGGCCTCGTGGCATTTGCTGAACTTGATAGGGTTCTTTTAGGGTTTGTAGACCTATTGAAGTCCTTATCTCTAATTTATCAGAGCTACAGCTTCGTGGAGTACACTTTCTCTAACTAACCAGCAGGTGGCGTCCACGAACCACCTGTTCTCCACAAGCCAGTTCTCCCCTGCTTAGCCTTTTTGGTGAGTGGGGGAGTGAGTCTTGTGGGGTCCAATTGGTGTACCAAGCTTGTGTGTGTAGTTGGTGTTGCCTGCCCTGTATATGGGGCATGTTTCTGGGCAGTCAGGGAGGTGGGGGGGCTCTAACAATCAAATCTCCCTGGTGATCCTAGAGTTTTAAAGCTGCTGCAATAGTCTAATCCTTCAGTTCAGTCCTGCCACAGTTTGTCTCTGCCACTGACCCACAAGTCCTTGGTATTGGCGTATGGCTCCTGAGACTTGCAAGTGGGCCCCTCTTCCAGGCCGTGCACCCCAGGTCCTCTGTTGAGGGATGACTGTGCTATGTCGCAGGTGAGTGCCGTCCCCCCAGGGCAGTTCTGGGCTGCTGGGCTGTGTAGGGAGGCTCCCAATCTGCTGAAATAATGGCTGAATGGGGCTTTGTTAATTCACACTGCTCTACCTTCCCAACTCTGGGACAATCAGCTGAGGTTGCAGGGAAGGCTAATGTCCACGCCCAGTTTTGTGGTGTGTGCCTGTTATTTGAAGCACTTCCGTCACACTGGGTTGTCTGGGGCAGTTCTGGGCTATGGAGCTGGTGATGGGCAGGAGTGTTTCCTGTCCACCAGGATGATGGCTGTGAGCGGACACCCCCCTTTTCTTGGGAAGTTGTGGTGTTTAGTGAATTTTCTCATCCACTGGATTATTGCGTTTTGTCTCAGAGCTCTCTTAGTTCTGCTCTTGACTTGACCTGCCCAAATAGCAAGTCTTTGAAGCTTTCTGTATTGGGCTTCTTAGAGTAATTGTTTTAGAAAAAGAAAAAAGGATTAAAAAAAAAAAAAAAAAAAAAAAAAAAAAAAAGACGGGCCCTCCTCAGAGATCTAATGGGTTATTGAAATGCTAAGAGACAAAGCAACCAGGGCCATTAAGGAAAGGTCCACAGGGCAGAGAGATCAGCTTTTCTTCGGGATTTGCATATGCGCCTCAGGGCCCTTCCCCTTTCTGTGTTCACCAGAACTCCAAAAATCCTCCGCTTTTATTTTGAAGTTTTTCATGTTGTTTTTTTTCTATGCCTGTCTCCTCTCTGCTGGGCTGGCTGCTCTCAGATTCTCTGGTGTCTGGTCTCAGTCTATCTATGGTTGGAGTTTGAATCAGTAGAATGAGTTTCCGATAAGGGCAGCCACTGCAGTTCTCCCTTCTCCTTCCCGGAGCTGACAGCCCCTCCTCCCCCGGGACTGAGCCTGGCAGGGAGGGGCGCAGGTCCCCTGGCCGCAAAAACTTACAGATTTCACTGATCTCAGCAGTTCCACGTTTTCATGAGTGGTGTATGAAGTATGCCCAAAGTCAGATTGCTCTGTGGTGTCCAGTCCACGCAGTTCCTGGCTTTCTACCTACTTTCCTGGAGGAGTAACTAAAACATACAGCTCACCAGTCTGCCATCTTGCCCCGCCTCCTCTTCTTTGGTTTTAATGTAATGTATTGGAATTACTAGAAGTAAATACCTGAAAATATCAAACTCCAACCCAGTAGTCTTGACTCTTGAAGACAATTGTATAACAGTGTGGCTTACAGGTGGTGACAGTATGATTGTGAAAACCTTGTGGATTGCACTCCCTTTGCCCAGTTTATTGAAGAATGAGTAGAAAAATGGGTGCAAAAACTAAATGAAAAATTATGTGGGGTGGGGGATGATTTTGGTGTTCATTTTCCTTTTATTTTTTTGTTCTTATTCTTATTGTTTGTAGTGTAAGGAAAATGTACAAAAATAAATTAGGGTGATGGATGCATAACGACATGATGGTACTGTGAACAGTTGATTGTACACCATAGATGATTGTATGGTATGTGAATATATCTCAATAACACTGAATCAAAGAAAAACTACTATATTTCAAGAAAATAAAGTCACAGGAAACCCATGTTAGAATTTAGATATTTTGACCCAGTGTTTCAATATATGTATCAGCCTGTTTCTGTGTTATATAATTATATTTATATATTTTATGTTTGTGTATAGTGATACAGTAAAAACTGTAATATAATAAAAATAACAGTAACAGCACATTATATACATCTTTCAAGCACTTTTTGGTATGACATAACCTGGGGCTAGATTTAATGACCTCATTCTTTTTTTCCTTAACTGTTGATAAGCAGTCTTCCAAGGAATTGGTAAACCATGGAGCCCAAATCCCTAGCCTTTTTCTATTAGTATATATAAATCAGAAAAACCACAATTGTAATAGGAAGTTTAAAAAATTATGGAACATTTGATTGGCAGAGTTTCTCCAATATATCATAGTTGTTTAATCCAGGTGGACTATAAAAATTCCACTTAGATGATTGTTTAGAAGGTAGTACATTATGGATCATAGTTCTGTTACTGAATTTGCATTTTGAATAATACCAATGTGGTGAATACTACCCTGATTTAGGATATAATCCATCACATTAATGTAGTCTATGTTTAAAGTTAAGATATTGTATTTCCTGTCAATACACTGGGTTTGTAAATGAGTGAAGCTGTATATAGCAGCTATAATTAGCATGTCAGTTTTCAAATAAATATGGCAGTGAGGGAACCAATACTTTGTAATAAATGTTTCATCATTTCCTTTTCTAAGTACTGCTGTGCATAAGGTCATATGTTGAATAAAATGTTCTAGGGACTCAAGTTGCTATTGTCAGTTGAGGGGGAGGGATATTTTTGCCCTGTGTAGATAAAACCCCTTTGAAGCATCCCTGGGAAGATGGGAATTAAAGCCAACTAAGTTCTGGGTAAGGAGAGAAGGATTGATCAGTCAGAATTGCAACCTGAACCAGAAAGTACAGTGGGGATCTGAGTTGAGATTAATAAAGGACTATTATATCAACAGATGGGTGAGGCTGATGTGAACCAAAAAAAATTATGCAGGACTCCCATGCTATCCTTGCTCCTTAAGGGGGATTCTTTGCTACAATCTGAGCTGTTCTACCCATTCCAAGCTGGTGTACAATGTGTGTCCTTTCATGGATGTTAGTAATAGTTAACAGAGTTCATATAGACTGGGTGTGTGGAGAAGGCCAACTAACAATGGATGTGACACTGGCCAATTGGAAATCAGAATTAAGTGGACTGTTAGCTGTCATTCACTCAGATTGGTCTCCTATAAGAGAAAGGTGGAACATGTGTTAAGGTTGCATAGAATATCACTAGCAACAGAGACCAATCCACTAAAAATATGGGGACCTATGTATTCTAATTCTAGCAGAAGGTATATCATTCAAAAATTACCCAATAACAATATGTTGTCACTTAAAATGTTTCCACCTATTAGCTAATGTGACTAATGGTGCATTAGCATTGGTGCAAAATTATCTGTTAAAATCCCTGTTTTCAATTATTTTTGGTATACAGCCAAAAATGAGATTGCAGAGCAATATGGTGATTCTAGACTTAAGTTATCAAGGGACCACAAAGTCATTTCCTAAACTGTGAATAACTGTACCATTTAACAAACCACCTATCAATGCACAAGGTTAATAATATCTATGCACCATTGAGAGGACAATATTCAGGTTTTTATTAAAAATATCCATCACATTATGGTGACATTTCTTGTGTGAAGAGTAACAGTGCTATTTTATAGTGTTTTTGATTTGCATTTCACTAATAGCTTATATAGTTGAACAAATTTTCCTATGCTTATTGGCCATTTATATTATTTCTTTGGAGAAAAAATACACCAAAGATCTTTCATCTATTTTTTATTTCAATGATTTTCTTGTGGTTGGCTTCTGATTTTATACATTCTGGATATTAATACTTATAAAGAATATGATTTCCAAATGTATTTCCATTTATGTTAGTATTCTTGTCATTTTCTTTTACAAAAATTTTAATTTTGATAAACCCCAAAAATCTATTTGATTTCTTTTTTCCTCATGCTTTGAACTCAAATCTAAGAATCAATTATGTAGTATAATACATCATCCTAATTTTCCCCTGTTCATATTTTGTTGATTTTATCCCTTATTTGAAGGTCATTGGTCCATATTTGGATTGATTTTTGTATATATTGGGAAGTATAACTCCAACTGAAGTGCACTTCAGATTGTATTAAATCTGGAAATCACTTTGGGTAGTATTGACACCTTAATATTTATTCTTCCAAACTATGAGCACAAAATATCTCTGACTTTATTAAGGTCTTCTTTCATATCTTTCACAAATATCTTACAGATTTCAGTGTGCAAGTCATTTACATTCTTGATTAACTTTATTTTTATATATTCATACTATTATAAATGGAATTTCATGATTTAATTTTTGAGTTTTCAAAATTTAAAATTAAAGGTGTTTAATTTTTGTGCATAGAAACACAAATGATTTTTGAGTGTTGATCTTCTACCCTGAAAATATGCTAAATTAGTTCATGATGTCTAGTAGGCTTATTGTGAATTCTAGAGGATTTCTATACAAAAGATCATGTCATCTACAATTAGAGATGTTTATTCCTCCCTTATAATTCAGATGATGGAAATTTTCTTGGCTAGTATATCTAGCTAAAATTGTCATTATGCTGTTGTATAACAATGTTATAGTTGGCAACTTTTCTTTTTACTGATTTGAATTTTGGGGAACAAATTTGGTCCTTCATTATTGAGTATGATTTTAGCTGTGAGTTCTTCATTTATAGGAGTTATGTTGAGAATCAACCCTTCTATGGCCAGTTTTATGAGTTTATTTTTCAAGAATGTTGCATTTTCTGAGTCAATTAAAAGATTATGTGAGATTTTTCCTTCACTGTCTTAATGTGGTGCACAACAATGATTGACTTTCTTCTATTGAACCTGTCCTGCATTCTTGGGAAATCCCAACTGATCCTGGAATATAATTATTGTAATATGCTGATGGATTTCATTTACAAATAAATCCTCCACTGTGTGCTTTTTTGTTCTATAAATCAAGCAAACCATTTGATGTGTGCCCCTCTGTATCTCACCCTAGGAGTTTCAAGACCCAGTAGTCCTATTTCTATTGGTTGAGGCCTGGTTGCCCAAACTTCCAATTATATAATTATCTTCACTTTGCCTTTGAAGTGTATGTTGCACCAGATTATCCTTTTCATTACAGAATTCTTTCATTCACACTTACATGCAGAATCTTGGCTATAGAGAAGGATATTTTAACGTAGATATTGACCAAAAATGCAGCCTCTGGTGAACTTCAAATGATTCAAGTATTGTCTTCAAGGGTGCTTTCCATGACATTCTGGGCTCTCCAGAATATGAGGGAAAGATCTCCTTGAAAAATAGTATGGTTCAAGCCATTACTCTTAGCTTTTTCTCTTCTTATGCAACATTCATTATGCACATCTGGCATTTCTCTCCCACCTAGTGTTGATTTTTATCAACTGTTTTGGCTAGGCCAAAACCAAGTTGCTTAGCCAAACACTTGAACAAATTTTGCTGTGAAGGTATTTAGTAGTTGTTCAAATCTACAAAAAAAAAAAAACAAAAAACAAAAAACAAAACTGTTATTAAGTAAAAGAGATGACCTTTAATTATGTGTGTGGCCCTGATCCAATAAAGTGAAGGCCTAAAGTGCAAATACTGAGGTTTTCCATAGAAGATAAAATTGTGCTGAAAGACAGACATTTATAGAACACTACATCCAACAACAGCAGGATACACTTTTTTCTCAAGTGCTCATGGAACATTCTCTAAGATAGACCACATGTTGGGTCACAAAGCAAGTCTCAACAAATTTAAACATATTGATATTATACAAAACACTTTCTCAGACCACAATGCAATGAAGTTGGAAATAAATAAAAGGCAGAAGGTCATAAAATTCACAAACATATGGAGGCTAAACAACACCCTCTTAGAAAACCAGTGGGTAAAGGAAGAAATTACAAGAGAAATTAGTAAATACCTCGAGATAAATGACAATGAAAACACAACTTATCAAAACTTATGGGATGCAGCAAAGGCGGTGCTGAGAGGGAAATTTATTGCCCTAA
Organism: Choloepus didactylus; assembly: GCF_015220235.1. Lineage (NCBI taxonomy): Eukaryota > Metazoa > Chordata > Mammalia > Pilosa > Megalonychidae > Choloepus > Choloepus didactylus. Next base: position 120,463 of record NW_023637585.1, read on the forward strand.
ATGCCTATATTAAAGAGAAGAGAGAGCAAAAACTGAAGAGTTAACTGCTCACCTGGAGGAATTAGAGAAAGAACAGCAAACTAACCCCAAAGCAAGCAGAAGGGAAGAAATAACAAAGATTAGAGCAGAAATAAATGTAATTGAGACAGGAAACAATAGAATCAACAAAATCAGAAGTTGGTTCTTTGAGAAAATCAATAAATTCGATGGACCACTGGCTAGGCTAACAAAAAAAAAGAGAGAGCAGATGCAAATAAATGCAATCAGAAATGGGAAAGGAAATGTAACTACCGACCCTGCAGAAATTAAGGAGATAATGAGAAGATACTATGAGCAACTATATGCTAATAAACTAGACAACTTAGATGAAATGGAGAACTTCCTAGAAAAGCATAAACAACCAACATTAACTCAAGAAGAAATAGATGACCTCAACAAACCAATCACAAGTAAAGAGATTGAGTCAGTCATCAAAAAGCTCCCAAAAAGGAAAAGCCCAAGACCAGATGGTTTCACATGTGAATTCTACCAAGCATTCAAGAATGAATTAGTACCAATCCTGCTCAAACACTTCAAAAAAACTGAAGAAGAGGGAAAGCTACCTAACTCTTTCTATGAAGCCAACATCACCCTAATACCAAAACCAGACAAAGATACTACAAAAAAAGAAAATTATAGACCAATTTCTTTAATGAATATGGACGCAAACATCCTGAACAAAATACTCGCAAATTGAATCCAGCAGCACATTAAAAGACTTATACACCATGACCAGGTGGGATTTATTCCAGATATGCAAGGCTGGTTCAACACAAGAAAATCAATTAGTGTAATACACCACATCAATGAATCAAAGCAGAAGAACCACATGATCATCTTGATTGATGCAGAAAAGGCACTTGACAAAATTCAACATCCTTTCCTGATGAAAACACTTCAAAGGATAGGAATAGAAGGGAACTTTTTCAATATGATAAAGGCAATATATGAAAAACCCACAGCTAACATCACAATCAATGGGGAGAGACTGAAAGCTTTTCCTCTAAGATCAGGAACAAGACAGGGATGCCCACTATCACCATTGTTATTCAACATTGTGCTGGGAGTTTTAGCTATAGCAATTAGGCAAGAAAAAGATATAAAAAGCATCCAAATTGGAGAGGAACAAGTAAAACTTTCACTATTTGCAGATGACATGATTCTATATGTAGGAAATCCAGAAAAATCTACAGCAAAGCTACTAGAACTAGTCAATGAATACAGCAAAGTAGCAGGCTACAAGATCAACATGCAAAAATCTGTAGTGTTCCTATACACAAGTAATGTGCAACAAGAGGAGGAAATCAAGAAAAAAATCCCATTTACAATAGCAACAAAAAGAATCAAGTATTTAGGAATAAACTTAACCAAGGACACAAAAAAACCTTTACATAGAAAACTATAAGAAACTGCTAAAAGAAATTGAACAAGACCTGAAAAAATGGAAGAACATACCATGTTCATGGATTGGAAGACTAAATATAGTTAAGATGGCAATTTTACCTAAACTGATTTACAGATTCAATGCAATACCAATTCAAATCCCAACATCTTACTTTACAGAAATAGGAAAACCAATAACAAAATTTATATGGAAGGGTAAGGTGCCCCAAATAGCCAAAAATGTCTTGAGAAAGAGGAATGAAGTGGGAGGTCTCACACTACCTGACTTTGAAGCATATTACAAAGCTACAGTGCTCAAAACAGCATGGTACTGGCATAAGGACAGATGTACTGGCATAAGGACAGATATACTGATCAATGGAATTGAACTGAGTGTTCAGAAGTAGACCCTCACATCTATGGACAACTGATCTTTGATAAGGCAGTGAAGCTGAAGCAACTGGGAAAGAGCAGCCTGTTCAATAAATGGTGTTTGGAGAACTGGATATCCATTTCCAAAAGAATGAAAGAGGATGTCCATCTCACACCTTATACCAAAATTAACTCAAAGTGGATCAAAGACCTAAACATTAGCACCAAGACCATAAAACTCTTAGAAGAAAATGTAGGGCAATATCTTAAAGATCTTGTGATAGGAGGTGGTTTCTTAGACCTCACACCCAAGGTGCAAGCAACCAAAGAACAAATAGACAAATGGGATCTCCTCAAAATTAAACACTTTTGTACATCAAAGGACTTTGTCAGAAAAGTAAAAAGGCAACTTACACAATGGGAGATGATATTTGGAAACCACATATCAGATAAGGGTTTAATATCCCGAATATATAAAGGAATCCTGCATCTCAATAACAGAAAGACAAACAATCCAATTGAAAAATGGGCAACAGACATGAACAGACATTTTTCTGAAGAGGAAATATAAATGGCTCAAAAGCATATGAAAAAATGCTCAACTTCACTGGCTATTAAGGAAATGCAAATCAAAACCACAATGAGATATCATCTCACACCTACCAGAATGGCCATTATCCAAAAAACAGAAAATGACAAGTGCTGGAGAGGATGTGGAGAAAGAGGCACACTTATTCATTGTTGGTGGGAATGTAGAATGGTGCAACCACTCTGGAAGACAGTATGGAGGTTCCTCAGGAAGTTAAATATAGATTTGCCATATGACCCAGCTATTCCATTGCTAGGTATATACTCAGAAGAACTGAAACTTAAGACACAAACAGACATTTGTAAACCGATGTTTATTGCAGCATTATTCACAATTGCCAAGAGATGGAAACAGCCCAAATGTACATCAAAGGACGAGTGGATAAACAAACTGTGGTATATATACATGATGGAATATTATGCAGCTGTAAGAGAGAACAAAGACATGGATCATGTAATATGTGGATGAACCTTGAGGACATTATGTTGAGTCAAGTTAGCCAGAAACAAAAGGACAGATTCTGTATGGTCTCACTGATATGAACAGACATTAATGAACAACCTTTGTGAGTTAAAAGCTGACATCACAGGTGACCAGGAGATAGAAAGAGGGCAGAGACCAGCCGTTTGATGCTGAAGGACTACAGAATGTTTAGGATTGATTGCATAGATCCAGAAATAGATAGCATAATACTGTGTGATGGTAGCACAGTATTGTAAGTACACTGAAGAAAGATGTCTGTGAGTAAAGCTGAAAGAGGTGGGACAGGAGAATGTATGACACCAGAGGTAAAGATAGATGATAAAGACTGGGACTGTATAACGTGGCAAAAACTGGAGTGGCCAATGACTGTTACTAAATATACAAATATAAAAATGTTTTTGCATGTGGGAAAGCAAATGAATGTCAACCATGTAGAAATTTGAAAAGGGGATGGTATTCAGGAGAAAACATAATCAAAGCAAACTGGAGTCTATGGTCAACAGTAACATTATAATATAACTCCATTAAATGTAACAAAGGCAATATGCCAATGCTAAATGTATATGAGAGGGGGATATAGGGGAGGAATATGGGATTCTTGGTAGCAGTGTTATTTGCTGTCCTTACTAGTATATTGTATTGTATGACATGTTATTTTTCTTTTTATCATTTTTTCTTATTGCTAAAAAAAACAATTTTTCTTGTAGTAATCAGTATGTTCTAGTGCTGATTGTGGTGATAAATGTACAACTTTATGATGATACCATGAACAACTGATTGTACACTGTGGATAAATGTATGGTATGTGAATATAACTCTATAAAATTGTAAGAAAATATATGCATAGGAGTAAAAGTGTTGGAGAAAACATGGTGAGAGGGATGATGCCTCACCAATATGGACTAACTACAATGTGTAAACTCAGAATTGAATCTTAGAACATAGCCTAACGTGGACATAATAATTGCAATAGTCCCTAGATTGTAAGCTCTTACAGCAGTTAACCCTATCCCTGAATTGTAATGCCTATCTCTAAACTTTGAGATGCTGATCCCCTAGCATATAACCTGATTGGTCTCTGGAACAATGCATATCTCTGAGACACCTGAAACTCAGAGCTAGAGCTCAGCAGATATGAATGTCAGTATTAGTGCATGCAGCCACTGTCAAAAAAAAAAAAAAAAAAAGCTGAAAAAGAGCGCAGACTTCAACTAGTGATATGAATGAAGCAGGTCTGGTTAAGACCAGGGCAAGCCAGGCCAAAGGGCAAAGGTTGAAACTGATTGTGTTTTAAAACTTCAACTTCCATAATGAGACCAAGGGAATAGATATCTATTTGGTACAGGATCTAAATTTTCTAAATGGTACAACTCTACAGTCAATTTGTTCAAACACCACAATTGCATGGAACTTTGAATAGGAAGTGAGATACGGTAGGTTAGTATAGGCTGGAGTGAAATAGTGACACATCCCAAAGTAATTTGGGCAGATAAAAAATTTATTTACAGCCTCCCCCTCCCCAGCCCTGAGGATCTGGGGGAAGGTGCGGATGTGTTGGACATCCTCACCTGGGCTGGTGTTGATGTTGTCACAAACATTGGGACTGGTGGTTTGATGTGCTGAGCCCTTGAGCATGGGACTTGCCCTTATGAAGCTCATTACCACAAAGGAGAGTCCAAACTTGCATGTAATGGTGCCTAAGAGTCTCCCCCTGAGTACCTCTTTGTTGCTCAGATGTGGCCCTCTCTCTAACTGAGCCATCTCAACAGGTGAACTCGCTGCCCTCCCCCCTATGTGGGACCCGACTCCCAGGGGTGTAAATCTCCCTGGCAATGCAGAATATGACTCCCAGGGATGAATGTGGACCCATCATCGTGGGACTGAGAGTGTCTTCTTGACCAAAACGGGGATGCAAAATGAGATGAAATGGTTTCAGTGGCTGAGAGATTTCAAATGGAGTCGAGAGGTCACTCTGGTGGACATTCTTATGCACTATTTAGATAACACCTCTTAGGTTTTAATGTATTGGAATAGCTAGAAGTAAATACCTGAAACTACCAAACTCCAACCCAGCAGTCTGGACTCCTGAAGACAATTATATAATAATGTAGATTACAAGAGGTGACAGTGTGATTGTGAAGACCTTGTGGATCACACCCCCTTTATCTAGTGTATGGATGAGTAGAAAAATGGGGATAAAAACTAAAGGACAAATGGGGTGGGATGAAGGGATGATTTGGGTGTTCTTTTTTCACTTTTGTTTTTTATTCTTGTTCTGGTTCTTTCTGATGTAAGGAAAATGTTCAGAGATAGATTGTGGTGATGAACGCATAACTATGTTATCATACTGTGGACAGTGGATTGTATACCATGGATGATTGTATGGTGTGTGAATGTATTTCCATAAAACTGAATTTAATAAAAAAAATTATGCTGAAATACAACAGTAAATCCTGTTTGAATTTCCAGTTTGCCTGAATGTCCTTTAGATTTCAGACCTGTGGGCCCAAACAACTGCTGGTTTCAGTTCCTTAAATAAATATTTTTTAACATATATATGCATTTGATTCTGTTTCTCTGAGGAACCCTGACTGATATCAATTTATGTACAAAGAGAACTTATAGAAGAACAGAATCTTCAGGATGAGTTATCAAAAATGATACTGGTGCAAATGGAAGTGATTCTCTAATGTTATTTACTTTAAAGTCACTATTCAGTCTTATATTTGTAAATAGGTCACTGAGAGTGAATGAAATAATGTGACAATATATTTGCAAAAACAATCAAAAAGGAATATTTGATACTCTTAATTATATATTTATAAAAGCATGATTCTGATGTTCATGTAGTTAATAGCTTAGAAAAAAATTTCAAACTGCTCAAGGCTTCAATTTCCCAGAGCCATTCTTCAAAAAAGAAATGCAAGTTTCTACATCTCCCCTCAAATATACCACACCTTCTGTAGTCACAGAGCTGATATTTCTGAAAAGTTTCTCAGACTCTAATCAACCAGTGGCTGAAACACAGAAAAATGAATTCCTGAACTGGCTGGTATTTGCCATTAAATTAAGGGAATTGATTTAGGAGTAATTGAATTCTGAAAATTTGAATTGGGATCTGAGGAAGGTCCTAATTAAGCTGGTGCTTAGAACCCCAAAAATCTACTGAGTCTTCTTTCCAGTAGAATCAGACCTTCCAGCCTGCCTGAGAAGGTTGACCTTGCTAATTCTTGAAGAAACTGTAATAGCTTTCCTTGATGGAGATATGCAAAACTGTTGTTTTCTTCAGGAACTGCCCCTCATCACACATTTTGCTTCTTTCCTATAACTAGATGAAGGTACCAGCAGGTTCCAAAAGATGAGATACAAAGTATAATAATGAAGTGTGATACACCCCAAATGAACTGCATATTTACAAATTTACATGCAGAAATATGAGGAATGTGCATGTGGGAATAAATGGTAATGTTATGAGATGTAGACGAAAGAACATGAAGTTAACCAGGGCTAATTCATGGATATAGTGAAATGCTTCTATATACACTAGAATTGCATAAATGAACAAGATTGATAATACTCAGCATTGCTGCCAATATGGAGCAATTATAACTTACTAGAATTGCTAGTGGGACTGTAAAATTATACACCTGTTTTAAAAAGAGTTTATTGAAAAGATAATCATACCTTTTATAAGAGAATTAAGAAACTATGATCACTAAAAGTAGGCAAATAGTAGCTTTATACATAAGTGCTCCAAACTGAAGATATCATATATGTCAATAAAGAAAATATATAAAATCACCTGTGATAGCCACCATCCTGGTGGACAGGAAACACTCCTGCCCATCGCCAGCCCCATAGCCCAGAGCTGCCCCAGACAACCCAGTGTGACGGAAGTGCTTCAAATAACAGGCACACACCACAAAACTGGGCGTGGACATTAGCCTTCCCTGCAACCTCAGCTGAATGTCCCAGAGCTGGGAAGGGGGAGCAGTGTGAATTAACAGAGCCCCATTCAGCCATCATTTGAGCAGACTGGGAGCCTCCCAACACAGCCCAGCAGCCCAGAACTGCCCTGGGGGGACGGCACTCACCTGTGACATAGCACAGTCATCCCTCAACAGAGGACCCGGGGTGCACAGCCTGGAAGAGGGGCCCACTTGCAAGTCTCAGGAGCCATACGCCAATACCAAAGACTTGTGGGTCAGTGGCAGAGACAAACTGTGGCAGGACTGAACTGAAGGATTAGACTATTGCAGCAGCTTTAAAACTCTAGGATCATCAGGGAGATTTGATTGTTAGGGCCACCCCCCCTCCCCGACTGCCCAGAAACACGCCCCACATACAGGGCAGGCAACACCAACTACACACGCAAGCTTGGTACACCAATTGGGCCCCACAAGACTCACTCCCCCACTCACCAAAAAGGCTAAGCAGGGGAGATCTGGCTTGTGGAGAACAGGTGGCTCGTGGACGCCACCTGCTGGTTAGTTAGAGAAAGTGTACTCCACGAAGCTGTAGATCTGATAAATTAGAGATAAGGACTTCAACTGGTCTACAAACCCTAAAAGAACCCTATCAAGTTCAGCAAATGCCACGAGGACAAAAACAACAGAAAATTATAAAGCATATGAAAAAACCAGACGATATGGATAACCCAAGCCCAAGCACCCAAATCAAAAGACCAGAAGAGGCACACCACCTAGAGCAGCTACTCAAAGAACTAAAGATGAACAATGAGACCCTAGTACGGGATATGAAGGAAATCAAGAAGACCCTAGAAGAGCATAAAGAAGACATTGCAAGACTAAATAAAAAAATGGATGATCTTATGGAAATTAAAGAAACTGTTGACCAAATTAAAAAGATTCTGGACACTCATAGTACAAGACTAGAGGAAGTTGAACAACGAATCAGTGACCTGGAAGATGACAGAATGGAAAATGAAAGCATAAAAGAAAGAATGGGGAAAAAAATTGAAAAACTCAAAATGGACCTCAGGGATATGATAGATAATATGAAACGTCCAAATATAAGACTCATTGGTGTCCCAGAAGGGGAAGAAAAGGGTAAAGGTCTAGGAAGAGTATTCAAAGAAATTGTTGGGGAAAACTTCCCAAATCTTCTAAACAACATAAATACACAAATCATAAATGCTCAGCGAACTCCAAATAGAATAAATCCAAAAAAACCCACTCCGAGACATATACTGATCACACTGTCAAACATAGAAGAGAAGGAGCAAGTTCTGAAAGCAGCAAGAGAAAAGCAATTCACCACATACAAAGGAAACAGCATAAGACTAAGTAGTGACTACTCAGCAGCCACCATGGAGGCAAGAAGGCAGTGGCACGATATATTTAAAATTCTGAGTGAGAGGAATTTCCAGCCAAGAATACTTTATCCAGCAAAGCTCTCCTTCAAATTTGAGGGAGAGCTTAAATTTTTCACAGACAAAGAAATGCTGAGAGAATTTGCTAACAAGAGACCTGCCCTACTGGAGATACTAAAGGGAGCCCTACAGACAGAGAAACAAAGACAGGACAGAGAGACCTGGAGAAAGGTTCAGTACTAAAGAGATTCGGTATGGGTACAATAAAGGATATTAATAGAGAGAGGGAAAAATATGGCAAACATAATCCAAAGGATAAGATGGCCGATTCAAGAAATGCCTTCACGGTTTTAATGTTGAATGTAAATGGATTAAACTCCCCAATTAAAAGATATAGATTCGCAGAATGGATCAAAAAAAATGAACCATCAATATGTTGCATACAAGAGACTCATCTTAGACACAGGGACACAAAGAAACTGAAAGTGAAAGGATGGAAAAAAATATTTCATGCAAGCTACAGCCAAAAGAAAGCAGGTGTAGCAATATTAATCTCAGATAAAATAGACTTCAAATGCAGGGATGTTTTGAGAGACAAAGAAGGCCACTACATACTAATAAAAGGGGCAATTCAGCAAGAAGAAATAACAATCGTAAATGTCTATGCACCCAATCAAGGTGCCACAAAATACATGAGAGAAACATTGGCAAAACTAAAGGAAGCAATTGATGTTTCCACAATAATTGTGGGAGACTTCAACACATCACTCTCTCCTATAGATAGATCAACCAGACAGAAGACCAATAAGGAAATTGAAAACCTAAACAATCTGATAAATGAATTAGATTTAACAGACATCTACAGGACATTACATCCCAAATCACCAGGATACACATACTTTTCTAGTGCTCACGGAACTTTCTCCAGAATAGATCATATGCTGGGACATAAAACAAGCCTCAATAAATTTAAAAAGATTGAAATTATTCAAAGCACATTCTCTGACCACAATGGAATACAATTAGAAGTCAATAACCATCAGAGACTTAGAAAATTCACAAATACCTGGAGGTTAAACAACACACTCCTAAACAATCAGTGGGTTAAAGAAGAAATAGCAAGAGAAATTGCTAAATATATAGAGACGAATGAAAATGAGAACACAACATACCAAAACCTATGGGATGCAGCAAAAGCAGTGCTAAGGGGGAAATTTATAGCACTAAACGCATATATTAAAAAGGAAGAAAGAGCCAAAATCAAAGAACTAATGGATCAACTGAAGAAGCTAGAAAATGAACAGCAAACCAATCCTAAACCAAGTACAAGAAAAGAAATAACAAGGATTAAAGCAGAAATAAATGACATAGAGAACAAAAAAACAATAGAAAGGATAATATCACCAAAAGTTGGTTCTTTGAGAAGATCAACAAGATTGACAAGCCCCTAGCTAGACTGACAAAATCAAAAAGAGAGAAGACCCATATAAACAAAATAATGAATGAAAAAGGTGACATAACTGCAGATCCTGAAGAAATTAAAAAAATTATAAGAGGATATTATGAACAACTGTATGGCAACAAACTGGATAATGTAGAAGAAATGGACAATTTCCTGGAAACATATGAACAACCTAGACTGACCAGAGAAGAAATAGAAGACCTCAACCAACCCATCACAAGCAAAGAGATCCAATCAGTCATCAAAAATCTTCCCACAAATAAATGCCCAGGGCCAGATGGCTTCACAGGGGAATTCTACCAAACTTTCCAGAAAGAACTGACACCAATCTTACTCAAACTCTTTCAAAACATTGAAAAAAATGGAACACTACCTAACTCATTTTATGAAGCTAACATCAATCTAATACCAAAACCAGGCAAAGATGCTACAAAAAAGGAAAACTACCGGCCAATCTCCCTAATGAATATAGATGCAAAAATCCTCAACAAAATACTTGCAAATCGAATCCAAAGACACATTAAAAAAATCATACACCATGACCAAGTGGGGTTCATTCCAGGCATGCAAGGATGGTTCAACATAAGAAAAACAATCAATGTATTACAACACATTAAAAACTCGAAAGGGAAAAATCAATTGATCATCTCAATAGATGCTGAAAAAGCATTTGACAAAATCCAACATCCGTTTTTGATAAAAACACTTCAAAAGGTAGGAATTGAAGGAAACTTCCTCAACATGATAAAGAGCATATATGAAAAACCCACAGCCAGCATAGTACTCAATGGTGAGAGACTGAAAGCCTTCCCTCTAAGATCAGGAACAAGACAAGGATGCCCGCTGTCACCACTGTTATTCAACATTGTGCTGGAAGTGCTAGCCAGGGCAATCCGGCAAGACAAAGAAATAAAAGGCATCCAAATTGGAAAAGAAGAAGTAAAACTGTCATTGTTTGCAGATGATATGATCTTATATCTAGAAAACCCTGAGAAATCAACGATACACCTACTAGAGCTAATAAACAAATTTAGCAAAGTAGCGGGATACAAGATTAATGCACATAAGTCAGTAATGTTTCTATATGCTAGAAATGAACAAACTGAAGAGACACTCAAGAAAAAGATACCATTTTCAATAGCAACTAAAAAAATCAAGTACCTAGGAATCAACTTAACCAAAGATGTAAAAGACCTATACAAAGAAAACTACATAACTCTACTAAAAGAAATAGAAGGGGACCTTAAAAGATGGAAAAATATTCCATGTTCATGGATAGGAAGGCTAAATGTCATTAAGATGTCAATTCTACCCAAACTCATCTACAGATTCAATGCAATCCCAATCAAAATTCCAACAACCTACTTTGCAGACTTGGAAAAGCTAGTTATCAAATTTATTTGGAAAGGGAAGATGCCTCGAATTGCTAAAGACACTCTAAAAAAGAAAAACGAAGTGGGAGGACTTACACTCCCTGACTTTGAAGCTTATTATAAAGCCACAGTTGCCAAGACAGCATGGTACTGGCACAAAGATAGACATATAGATCAATGGAATCGAATTGAGAATTCAGAGATAGACCCTCAGATCTATGGCCGACTGATCTTTGATAAGGCCCCCAAAGTCACCGAACTGAGCCATAATGGTCTTTTCAACAAATGGGGCTGGGAGAGTTGGATATCCATATCCAAAAGAATGAAAGAGGACCCCTACCTCACCCCCTACACAAAAATTAACTCAAAATGGACCAAAGATCTCAATATAAAAGAAAGTACCATAAAACTCCTAGAGGATAATGTAGGAAAACATCTTCAAGACCTTGTATTAGGAGGCCACTTCCTAGACTTTACACCGAAAGCACAAGCAACAAAAGAGAAAATAGATAAATGGGAACTCCTCAAGCTTAGAAGTTCTGCACCTCAAAGGAATTTCTCAAAAAGGTAAAGAGGCAGCCAACTCAATGGGAAAAAATTTTTGGAAACCATGTATCTGACAAAAGACTGATATCTTGCATATACAAAGAAATCCTACAACTCAATGACAATAGTACAGACAGCCCAATTATAAAATGGGCAAAAGATATGAAAAGACAGTTCTCTGAAGAGGAAATACAAATGGCCAAGAAACACATGAAAAAATGTTCAGCTTCACTAGCTATTAGAGAGATGCAAATTAAGACCACAATGAGATACCATCTAACACCGGTTAGAATGGCTGCCATTAAACAAACAGGAAACTACAAATGCTGGAGGGGATGTGGAGAAATTGGAACTCTTATTCATTGTTGGTGGGACTGTATAATGGTTCAGCCACTCTGGAAGTCAGTCTGGCAGTTCCTTAGAAAACTAGATATAGAGTTACCATTCGATCCAGCGATTGCACTTCTCGGTATATACCCGGAAGATCGGAAAGCAGTGACACGAACAGATATCTGCACGCCAATGTTCATAGCAGCATTATTCACAATTGCCAAAAGATGGAAACAACCCAAATGTCCTTCAACAGATGAGTGGATAAATAAAATGTGGTATATACACACGATGGAATACTACGCGGCAGTAAGAAGGAACGATCTGGTGAAACATATGACAACATGGATGAACCTTGAAGACATAATGCTGAGCGAAATAAGCCAGGCACAAAAGAGAAATATTATATGCTACCACTAATGTGAACTTTGAAAAATGTAAAACAAATGGTTTATAATGTAGAATGTAGGGGAACTAGCAGTAGAGAGCAATTAAGGAAGGGGGAACAATAATCCAGGAAGAACAGATAAGCTATTTAACGTTCTGGGGATGCCCAGAAATGACTATGGTCTGTTAATTTCTGATGGATGTAGTAGGAACAAGTTCACTGAAATGTTGCTATATTATGTAACTTTCTTGGGGTAAAGTAGGAACATGTTGGAAGTTAAGCAGTTATCTTAGGTTAGTTGTCTTTTTCTTACTCCCTTGCTATGGTCTCTTTGAAATGTTCTTTTATTGTATGTTTGTTTTCTTTTTAACTTTTTTTTTCATACAGTTGATTTGAAAAAAGAAGGGAAAGTTAAAAAAAAATAAAAGAAAGAAAAAAGACAAACAAGGAAAAAAAAAAAAAGATGTAGTGCCCCCTTGAGGAGCCTGTGGAGAATGCAGGGGTATTCGCCTACCCCACCTCCATGGTTGCTAACATGACCACAGACATAGGGGACTGGTGGTTTGATGGGTTGAGCCCTCTACCATAAGTTTTACCCTTGGGAAGACGGTTGCTGCAAAGGAGAGGCTAGGCCTCCCTGTATTTGTGCCTAAGAGTCTCCTCCTGAATGCCTCTTTGTTGCTCAGATGTGGCCCTCTCTCTCTGGCTAAGCCAACTTGAAAGGTGAAATCACTGCCCTCCCCCCTACGTGGGATCAGACACCCAGGGAAGTGAATCTCCCTGGCAACGTGGACTATGACTCCCGGGGAGGAATGTAGACCCGGCATCGTGGGATGGAGAACATCTTCTTGACCAAAAGGGGGATGTGAAAGGAAATGAAATAAGCTTCAGTGGCAGAGAGATTCCAAAACGAGCCGAGAGATCACTCTGGTGGGCACTCTTACGCACACTTTAGACAACCTTTTTTAGGTTCTAAAGAGTTGGGGTAGCTGGTGGTGGATACCTGAAACTATTAAACTACAACCCAGAACCCATGAATCTCGAAGACAGTTGTATAAAAATGTAGCTTATGAGGGGTGACAGTGGGATTGGGAATGCCATAAGGACCAAACTCCACTTTGTCTAGTTTATGGATGGATGTGTAGAAAAGTAGGGGAAGCAAACAAACAGACAAAGGTACCTAGTGTTCTTTTTTACTTCAATTGCTCTTTTTCACTCTAATTATTATTCTTGTTATTTTTGTGTGTGTGCTAATGAAGGTGTCAGGGATTGATTTAGGTGATGAATGTACAACTATGTAATGGTACTGTAAACAACCGAAAGTACAATTTGTTGCTGCTGTGTGCTTGCATGCACATGTGCCCCAGTGTCTTCATCGTAAAAGGACACGCATGCCCATGAATCCGTGTTATGTAGACGAGTGCCTTAGTGGGGGCAGCTTCGTGTGCTGGGGAATCCAGAGTCCTCTCACTCTGATTTGCTGGACCCGTGTCCATCTGCTTGTCTCCCCCTTTGCTATACCACCAGAATTCACGTCCCCAGGCTGTGGCATCTTTTGCCTGGACTAGAGCAAAACTCCTAAGTGCTTTCTTTCCTTCCCCCCAACAAGTAATGAAAGAATGCAAATTAACACAAGGATGAAACACCATTCTCCTTCCTCCATAAACTCCAGCAAGGATTTTCAAAATAATGACAATAAACAGGATTGGTGGGGAGGACACCCACACTCTCCAGGCAGAAGTGTAAACTGGTACATTTCTGGAGGGCAATTTGGGAGGATGTACTTTTTTATTCTAAAGGTCCAGTTCTCAAAATATAATCTGTAGTCCCAGGAAAGTGGAGATCTACATGCAAAAGAATGGAGTTGGACTCCTATCTCACACTATACATAATACTTAATGCAGGGGAAGATTATTTGGGTGTTCTTTTTTTACTTTTATTTTTTATTCTTATTTTTGCTTTTTCTGGTATAAGGAAAATGTTCAAAAAATAGATTGGGGTGACGAATGCACAACTATATGATGGTACTGTGAACAGCTGATTGTACACCACGGATGACTGTATGGTGTGTGAATACACCTCAATAAAAGTGAATTTAAAAAAAAAAAAAAAAAAAGACAAACAAGGAAAAAAAAAAAAAAAAGGATGTAGTGCCCCCTTGAGGAGCCTGTGGAGAATGCAGGGGTATTTGCCTACCCCACCTTCATGGTTGCTAACATGACCACAGACATAGGGGACTGGTGGTTTGATGGGTTGAGCCCTCTACCATAAGTTTTACCCTTGGGAAGACGGTTGCTGCAAAGGAGAGGCTAGGCCTCCCTGTATTTGTGCCTAAGAGTCTCCTCCTGAATGCCTCTTTGTTGCTCAGATGTGGCCCTCTCTCTCTGGCTAAGCCAACTTGAAAGGTGAAATCACTGCCCTCCCCCCTACGTGGGATCAGACACCCAGGGAAGTGAATCTCCCTGGCAACGTGGAATATGACTCCCGGGGAGGAATGTAGACCCGGCATCGTGGGATGGAGAACATCTTCTTGACCAAAAGGGGGATGTGAAAGGAAATGAAATAAGCTTCAGTGGCAGAGAGATTCCAAAACGAGCCGAAAGATCACTCTGGTGGGCACTCTTACGCACACTTTAGACAACCTTTTTTAGGTTCTAAAGAATTGGGGTAGCTGGTGGTGGATACCTGAAACTATTAAACTACAACCCAGAACCCATGAATCTCAAAGACAGTTGTATAAAAATGTAGCTTATGAGGGGTGACAGTGGGATTGGGAATGCCATAAGGACCAAACTCCACTTTGTCTAGTTTATGGATGGATGTGTAGAAAAGTAGGGGAAGCAAACAAACAGACAAAGGTACCCAGTGTTCTTTTTTACTTCAATTGCTCTTTTTCACTCTAATTATTATTCTTGTTATTTTTGTGTGTGTGCTAATGAAGGTGTCAGGGATTGATTTAGGTGATGAATGTACAACTATGTAATGGTACTGTAAACAATCGAAAGTACAATTTGTTTTGTATGACTGCGTGGTATGTGAATATATCTCAATAAAATGATGATTAAAAAAAAAAAAAATCACCTGTGATGTATCCATACAATGGAATAACAACAAGTAAGCAAAAAGAAAAAAAATGAGAAAGTAAAAATATGCTGTGTGTATATATATGATTATTTATATGTTGTGCACACACACACATATAGATGATATAGATAGAGTAATTGAATTCTGAAATTTTGAATTGGGATATATAGATATATATATATAGATATATAGATATATGGATATACCTGTATGTGTGTGTATTTGTAAGAAGCCAGAAATTATATATATATAATGATGAGAAAGGTAAGCTGGAAACATGAAAGAAAGTGTCCATTTGCACAAAATTCTAGAACAAATTCAAGTAAAACCTGTTGACAAAAATGACGCTAGTTGTCTGAAACATGGTTGGAAGGTTCATGGACAAGAGAATGAAGGCCATGTTTGTGGTGACAGAAGTTGTGTCTCTTGAAAGTAGGGGTGAGTTACATGAGTGCTGCTACTTGTAAAATCTAGCTCAATGTCTGATCCAGATATGAGAATTCTATTGGGTTTAAGATATAGCTCCAGATTAATCTTATCAGCAATGACTCTTCAATACTGGTTTAGAACTTATTTCATTCTTTCGCCAAATATATACTGTGATGTACACCTTACAAATATCTTACTAAGACTTTGAGATACACAGATGTTGAACAATACACAATATGATTTGGTGATGACAACTTAGCAGTTGAACAGAAATATGGAGATAGGTCCTCATTTCAAATAAAAGGAGAATATGTACATATAAATATGTACTTAAAAATGAAGAGTTTTCTGTCACCAAAGAAAATCAGTGTGCCAGTTTGAATATACTGTGTCCCCCAAACGCCATTATCTTTGATGTAATCTTGTGTGGGCAGATGTTATCAGTGTTGATTAGATTTCTTTGAGTGTTTCTTTGGAATGTGCCCCACCCAGCTGTGGGTGATGACCCTGACTGGATGATTTCCATGGAGGTGTAACCCCACCCATTCAGGGTGGGCCTAAGTTGATCAGTGGAACCATATAAATGAACTGACATAACAGAGGGAACTCAGTGCAGCTGTGAGTGACGTTTTGAAGAGGAGCAAGCTTGCTAGAGAGGAATGTCCTGGGAGAGAGCCATTTTGAAACCACAACTTTGGAGCAGACGCCAGCCACGTGCCTTTCCAGCTAACAGAGGTTTTCCGGACACCATTGGCCATCCTCCAGTGAAGGTACCCAATTACTGATGTGTTACCTTGGACACTTTATGGCCTTAAGACTGTAACTGTGTAGCCAAATAAACCCCTTTTTTATAAAAGCCAATCCATGTCTGGTGTTTTGCATTCTGCAGCATTAGCAAACTAGAACAATCAGTCACTCCAATTTTAGATTGGCTTTAACATTGGGATAAATCATAGTAAACTTAGTTGTGATTTACAGCAATATATTGACCCATAAACTTTGTTAAGTCTCCCTTCACATCATTGTTACTCAAATTATAGATGAGGGAATTCAGTGCAGGTGTGAAGATAGTATAAAAGTTGACACAAACTTGTTGTTAGCTGATATGTATTATTTGTGTCTCACAAAAATAAAAGTAGTAACTCCATAAAAGAGTACCCCAACAGCCAAATGTGATGAGCTGGTGTCAAAAGCCTTCTTATGAGTTTCTGTGGATCACATGTAGAGAACACCAGCTAGGATGAGACTGTAGGAAATCAGGATCAAGAAGATTCAGGCCAGAGGCATTAACCAACAGCAGATGTACATGGCACATGCAAAGATGGAAGTTTCATTACAAGCCAAGTGCAACAAAAATGATCAAAGTCATGTGTTTGCAATATGGGAACCTCAGGGCAGCAGCAGCCTGCATGAGCCTATCAGCTGCTCCCAGAAACCAAGAACCCCAAATCATTCTCAGGCATAATTCCCAGCTCATAAAGATGGGATATTGCAGAAGGTGACATACAGCAACATAGCATTCATAGGACATGGCTGCCAAGATGAAGTATTCTCTATCACCCCACATGAGGAAGAGGAAGATCTGTAATCCACACCTAACAGGAGTTATGATTTTCTTTCCTATAAAATAATCAACAGCCATTTTGGCCACAACAGTAGAAAAAAGTATCATGATCATGACAGAGAGTTGACATGGTAGAAAGTACATGGAAGTGTAAAAGTGGTGATCCTGGTGAATCAGAATGCTAAAGAGGGCATTGACCAGCAGGGAGAGGAGGACAATTTTCAGCATCATCACAAAGATGAAGGAATGGGTTCTTGAATAGTTAGAGTCCTAGCAGAATGAAATCTGTGTATAATTTCTGTTTTCCATGATTTCAAGCAGGAGTGACACTGCAAATGAAAAAAAAATCACAGTGTTGAGCAGAGACAAGTTGTGATATAGAATGGGAGTTATTTATTTTGGGGTGGTGAAAGTGTTTTGATGGTGGTGAAGGTAGCACAAAATAGTGTATATAGTTAGGGTAACAGATTTGTGTTCATGTATGTGGTTACATTGGGACATTATGTATTGTATACATGATAGCTAAGTAAAAAGTAATAAAAGCAAAACAGAAAAGAGAATTTTCACCCTTCAGAATGTTTAATTTGAACTACATTTTCTATAAAAACTATGAGAATGAATATGTAGATAGCTATATTAAATTCTTCACTGCCATATGTGGTACCTATAATAATATAAGAAAAATGAGATGGTCAAAAGCTGCTGCAAGAGGCAAAGAAGGGCACTATATTTTAATAAAATGGACAAAACATCAGAGGAGATTACAATGATAAAAAGGTATGCATCTTACCAGAGAGACCCAAATAAATGAACCATTTCTTGACCACTAAAGGGAAAAATATACAGTTCTGCAGTAATAGATGTAGATTTCAATACAAACATTTCATGTAATGGATAGAACATTTTGACATATGATCAAAAAGGAAAAAATAGGTCAAGTATGTATGAATGGAGACTAGAGAGAAGATGGTGGCATAGAGAGGAGTGGAAGTATGTTAGTCCCGCTAGAATAGCTATAAACAACCAGGAAAAACTAGTAAAAGATATGGAATAACTGCTGGGGGATGACCATGACTGTCCACATTTCATGCAACAATCTGGATTGGGAGAAATGTCCAAGATCACAGCACAAAAACTGTAAGGAAAAACTGAAGACCTGAGCGGAGAGCCCCTCCATCATGGCAGCCTGAACAGCAGAGCCTCACTCTGATAGAGGGCAGCACTCTCTGAACAAGCAAATATACCTCAGCCCAGCTCCAACTGGGGTTCTAATGTTAACTGCTCAGTACAAATTATGACTCCCCAACAAGCAGAGAGAGGCATTTGGTGACAACTGACCTTGGAGAGCAAGGGGATGTATCTGTCTCAGGACAGGGAGCACAAAGGATTGGGTGCTCTCTCTGGCTGATGGGTGAATCTGGGGGTGATAGAGTGAACCTGAAAGGGGGCTTTCTGTCCCTTTCTCTCTCTCTCAACCTGGGTGGCTCAGTGGAGAAAGCCTCAGGCATTTTCAGCTTTCAGTGCTCTGCAGTAGATAAAGCATCAGCAGTTTTAAACTTTCAGCACTCTAACCCAGACAACAGTGGAGACAGCAGAGCCAGATAAACAAAGAATCTATTTATATGCAAATGACCTATCCCTAGGGGGCATACATTCCCTAAGAGGAAGAAGGCAGTGCCAAGCTCTACTACATGCCTTCCATTTACAACCAGACCCCAGAGCCTGACTCTTTATTATACTTTAGTTTAAGGTCACCTTTCCTTTTGTTGCTTCCTAGCTGTCATGTTTTTTTCTCTTTCTTTTTTCTTTTTCTTTTGCCTCTGTACCTTCTCTGACTCTTCCTCCTGCTTTGGGGGAGAAATGGAGTTGTCCTTACATTGAAAGTGGCGAGGGTGGTGATCACATAAATATGTGACTATATATGCAGCCATAGGTTGTCTACTTAGGATGGAATGTTCAGGGTGTGAACAAAACCATCTTTTTAAAAAATGGGTTGAAGAAACCTTGAGGGCAATATATGGAGTGAAATGAGTCAGGAACATGGGGACAAATGTTGCAGGGTCTGACTGATAGGAACTAATTAAAATATGTAAACACATGGACATGAAACATGAGATACCAGGATATAGATAGAGGCTAAAGAACTTTGAATTCTAAGGGACTGGTAGAATAGGGTTCAATATGTAACAAAATATTTTGCATTTTGAGTTACTTCATTTTTTATTCAATATGATAAGGCATCTGTTTTGTGGTCATTAATCCTATAACAATAACACTCATGAACAAAACATTAAGAACCCTACCAAAATTTTTGTATCTCTTTTATGAATACTTTTGCTTATCTCTTTTGCTAAATATTTAGAAATATGTAAGCTTAATCATCATTCCAAGTTTATTTCTGTATTTTAACTGGAAATCATGAAATATGATTAAACTCAACAAATTGAGTTATTAATTCAAAGATGCTTCTCATATTTTCTCATTTTACTTGTGAATAGAATAAGTTCATTCATGGAAATGGAATGATTTGTAAAGATCTTAAGATCCAATTGTCCTTTCCACTATCAGAGGTAAAACATGACCATTTTTGACATAATATAGAGCAGAATGTTTCTAAAGTTTATCACAGTAAAAAGTGAAAAATAATGATTGCAATATGTAAAAGAAACATTAAGTGGCATGGAAAAATATGCAATAGCGAGGATGGAGCACCTGTCATATTGGAAAATAAAAAAAGGACAGGGAATATTCATGCACTTTGCTCTATTTTTCAGTCTGTTAAATGACATCTATTTATTACAAACCTCTTAGGATTTTGGTTCTGGATTTATTCAGTTTGATAGGTAGCATCTTTCCTTAAGACAAATAGAGGAAGTTCCAATTATTGAGATATATGAATACAATAATTTGAAAGGATATAGCAACCAACTGGAACTGCCTCATTTATATTCTGAAGTCTACAGGAGTGAAATGACTTTCTAATATTCACAATAAATAAAATAAGAACATCAGTGCCCTTATAGGTATCCGTGCTCTCCATGCATGTAACTGCTTCAGATAATAACTAAATTTCTTCTCTTCCAATCTTCCAAATCATGAGGAATCCCTCCTTTTAATAGAAGATAAACATGAAATGAACAGAGAATAAGATTCTGGAAAATGTAGTTTCTAATTTCCATCTGCCATGAAGCTAGAAAATGAGACATTGGTGGAAGTGATTGGGCCTCAGAAGAGATAAACCAACATGTGAAGATAGAGCCTTATGTTACAAATGCTGCAATTGGTAGAAGAAATTACGCTCATTTAATGTAAAAGAATCTTCAGTGAAAATTTACCTCTCCAATATTTCTGTGAAACAAAAAAGAGGTAAATCTGTGTTTTCTTCATGAAAATTCTAAAGTATTTTTGCACAAATTTTATTTTAATACCTAATACATCTTAATGAATAAATAGGTAATTCTGGGTATAACTGAAGAAATGTGGACAAATAAATTAAAAATTTGTATTCAAACTCTACCTTTGCCTTACAAACTATTCTGCTGATATTTTTGTTTTGGCTTTTCTAGATATTTTAGGTAGTTCTTGCAAAACAATCTCAGTGAGGAAAGAAGAGGTGGGCTGATTTCTGATCAGGTGATGAAAAATATTCTTAGTACAGTACAAAGTATTTTGGTGCTGTTTTAAATGTTTGTGGCTCTAAAACATGGCCTACAAAAATACTGACACTGTAGTGGATACTTATGATCAATTTTTGGCTCCACTACTTGTTCTCTGTTTGGGATTAGGCAACTTTTCTATTTGAGAAACGTAAGTATTATTCATAGTTCCTCCTTAAAATGACAATGGGAGGTCTGAGAATTTAATATATTGATAAAGAACTTATAACTCTATCTGGCATATGAGAAGCACTCAA
Organism: Choloepus didactylus; assembly: GCF_015220235.1. Taxonomy (NCBI): domain Eukaryota; kingdom Metazoa; phylum Chordata; class Mammalia; order Pilosa; family Megalonychidae; genus Choloepus; species Choloepus didactylus. The sequence goes on from NW_023637585.1 coordinate 141,750, forward strand.
TAAAAAGTAAATTAATTTAATATCATATAACTCATAAAGACCTTAAAATCAGCTCTTCCCAAACTAACAACTTCAGCAAACTAACGCTATACCAGAGCATTCATTGATAACAAAGCTCAATTTTTAAGAATGCTATATATAATTCAGTCCCTCATTGCAAATAAAACAATGTTTAGGTATACTTATGTGATTAGAATGCTTAGAAACCTTTAAAAATATGTTAAATTACATCAATGTACAAACAATTGAAAATTATTATCAATATTTCAATATGAGAAAGACCAAGGAACTTTCTTTATATATTCAAAAATGTCTCTCCATGAGTGTAGGAGTGAGTATATATATATATATATACATATGTAAAGTATGTGTATATATATATTGGTGATAAATTTCTTGTTATTTTTTTAAAAGAGATAATAAATTGATGGATTCACACATATATTTTGTTAAATAAAATATTTCCCTTACACAATTTATAATTTTCATATTTGATGATCCAAGCAGGAAAAATTAAACTATAAATTATGGATCTATTACACTCTTCATTATATCAATCCATAAAATTCAGGAAACCCATCCTCAAATGACAAAACATTTAATGTCTCTCATGAACCTGGTACTGTTCCACAGGATTTGCATTAATCAATTCACTTTTTATTCACAAAACCCTGTCACATGTATGCTCTTATCATCATCATTTTGTAGATGAAGAGCCAGAGGAAAGCAAAGTTGTGACATATCTGAAGTAGTGAATAAATGCTGAAGCCAGGAGGAAAACCCATTTGCTCAGGATTCTAGGCAGCAGCTGTTGAATTTTGCCCTGGGTTTTCACCATTGCTGTTTTCCAATTCTCAGGTGGAGTTAGGTGGGTTTGTAAATGAATGCTTACATGACTGATATTTTTGTTGCTTGCTTCCAAGACACCAGATGACATTTGGAGTACAAATAGAATAATTGGGTTTGGCCTTCCTAAGGGACATAGTGGCAGACAAGGGACATTTTCTCTGAGGACAGTGCAGTTGGAATGATACATTGGACCAAACCTCTGTGGTAGAGAACTTCATGTTGTATTTTACTTCCTTAAGTCACTGGTAATATATGGCCCTATCATCAAAGGAGGATGAATCTTTCTGGATACATTTTGTGCAGCATTTCTTTTTACACATATAGAGCATGGTTATATTTTGAGATAAAATATAAAAAGCAAGTAAGTCTGTAACTAGTAATTCTGGAAAGAAAAGAAGAAATACTTTTTTGGAAACAATTTATTGTCTTCATGGCTCCAGGATATACTTTTAAGCCAAAAAATTATAAATGCTAATAGGCATGATGATAATGTTTTTCTTATCTGAATAGTTAATTTATTCATCACTACCAGCTGTTCTTTTACAGTACAGCTAAATGTAATGTTGCATATTAATGAATTCTAATCTCTGAGTCAGCAAAAATATAAATGAAATTTAGCAGATCTTCAATACAAGTTTTGTTCTATTTGTCACACATCTTGTGCTTGATAGCATTTATCATTCAGTGTTTCTTCAATAACAAGAGAAGAAACATTGTCTCAAATAATATTGAGCTTCAAAAAATATCATAATACATAATCAATGAATACCATCTATATGGACAGAGATGAGATTATTAAATATTTTATTTAATAATAAATAAACCACTGTGGTTTCAAATTAAAATTAAATTTAAAAACTTCAATTGCACAAGTTTGAATTTATTAAATTAAATATTTAAAAACAATTTGATATATTCACTTGGGAAAAATTTATATGGCAAAAATAGATCCTTCAGCCTTAGGAGTGTTTAAGCATGAGTGAATTGATATTTGATAAATGTATTGTGCATAGGACTTAAAAATGTACAAGTTAACTACTTGAGATGAAGATTTATGGGCCTATGAGGCCCTCATATTCTGAGATCCCACCAGTTACTTCAAATGAATAAATGACACTGAAGATGAAAACATATATTGTTTTACAAAGTACTAAAAATTACTAATTGCATATCAATATATTGATTGGAAAAATAATCTAGTCACCAAATTATGTGGCAGTATATGAAATATCATTTGTGAAAATCGCTTGGAAAACATAAGTTAAATTTTATGTTAAAACTGAAACAGGTATGTGATTTTCTTTCCTTACATATGGATTTGTGTTTCAGCTCACATTGACAAGAAGAAAATATTCATTTCCTTAGAGCTTTTCACTCAAGAAAATTATATATCAAGTTATTTTTGTATAGAAAGAATAATGGGCAATCAAAAATAATCCAAACTCCAAAATTCTTATTGACTGTGAAAATTCTCTTGATGGATCTGTAAAACCATTTTGTAAGGGGGAGAACATCAAACTTAGAGAGGACTTAGGATATGGCCAGAAAGTCTTTTAATAGTAAACTATCCTATATTCCTTATATCTTACCTAGTTTACATCTCTCATTGACACATGTGCCACTGATTCAGAATAACAGCATACATTCAATATATATCTTTATATTCAATAAAGCAAATTTATTTAGAAATAAAATTAATTTGCTTTCAGGAATCCAACTGCTCTGTGTGTTTGTTGTTCTGATTTCATTTTTGAACATGTGTTACTATCTCCCTCCTTTACTTTGAAAGCAAAATGTATGTAGTTTCAGAAAAAATGGGAGTAAAGACACAGTATAAGAACAAATTTCACAGGGATCCTGAGTCAAGGACTATTTTTCATTAATTCAGTTGACTTCTTTGAAGAATATGCTTCAGTAAGTTAAATAAGTTCTCAATTTTCAAAATATCAACTGAAAATGTAACTTGGAAAAAACATGTATATTGTGGTTTTAAAAATCTATATATTTTACATTTTAAATGTGTTTACTTTAGAGTCCTTGAATATGAATTTTTGAAACCCACTTTTTGAAGTAAACACATACATTATTGAAATAAAAATCAGAACTCATGTATTTTTAAGCAATGAAGTGTTTTTTTTCTGTTTAGGTAATGAGGCCACTGTGGGTTTTTTGGTGGTAATTTTTTTCTTTAAATGGATTTAATTGAGATATATTCAAATAACAGGTAATTATCTTAAGGAAATAATCAGTGGTTCATGAAATGCTCATATACTTGTGCATTCATCACCACAATCAATTTTTGAACATTTTCATTACAAAAAAAGAATAAAAATAAAATTAAAAAAGAATACCTAAAAACATTGCACACCATTTATCCCCCAATTATTTATTTATTTTTGTCTTTACATTCATACTTATCTATCTATACACTGGATAAAGGGAGTGTCAGTCACAAGGTTTCATAATTACACAGTCACACTATAAAAGTTATATTCTTATAAAATCATCTACAAGAATCATGTCTACTGGATTACAGTTTAACAATTTCAGGTATTTCACTGCAGCTATTGTAATACAATAAAAACTGAAACAAGATATCTATATAATGTATAAGAGTAACCTCAAGAATGACCTCTTGAGTCTATTTGAAATCCCTCAGCCAAATAATTTTTATTTTGTTTCATTACACTTCCCCCTTTTGTTCCAAGAAGTCTTTCTCAATCCCACAATGCTGGGGTCAGATGAGTCCCCAGCCATCATGTCTCATGTTTCAAGGAAAATTTACACCTCTGGGAGTCACAGTCCCACATAAAGGGGAAAGCAGTGGGTTTACTAGCAGAGTCAGCTTAGGGAGAGAGGCCACATCTGAGCAACAATAGAAGTTCTCTGGGGATGACTTTCAGGCCTAATTATAAGTAGGCTTAGCTTCTTCTTTGTAGGAATGAGTTTCATAAGGGCAACCCCCCAAAGATCAAAGGCTTGGCCTATTGAATTGGTAGTCCTCAATGCATATGAGAATTTCAGAAATTCCCTAGGTGGGGAAGTGTAACATTTGCACATTTTCCCCAGTCCTTCAAGGGGGCTTTGAAAATACTTTTTTGTTCTCTGCCTCAATTACTCTGGGATATATTGTGGCATCACACTAACCTGTACAAAACAACTGTATCTCATTCCCTATGCAAGACGACATGTAATTGTGGTGTTTGAATAACCTAACTCTCCAATTTAAATTAATGTGCTATAGAAGATATAAATTTTGCACCAAATAAACATCTCTTCCTTTTGTCTTAAACAGGAGTTGCTGTTTTAAAACACAGTCAGTTTTGTTCTTTGCAATTTAGTCTGATTTGCATCAGTCCTAACCAGATAAGCTTCATTCATATTTCTAATTGAAGTCTGATTTATTTTTCAGATTTTTTTTTACAGTTGCTGTAAGGGGAATGCTGATTTTCATAGTTTCAGAAATTTAGATCTGAATTTCAGTTGCCACATAAATACCTGAAGTACCAGGAAACAACCATGTTATACACAAAAAAACTCAGAATTTAGAAATAATAACAACTAGGGAATAGATGTGACTTCTCTATGAGCTTATACTCTAGGATTGTTTACAATAAAGCCTTCCCCATAAACATATGTTCTAAAATTCAATTCTCAATGTTTGCATATTATATTTAGTCCATTTATTGAAGCATTATATCTGTCTCTTCTTTCTGGCTTATTTCACTCAATATACTGTCCTCAAGTTTCATTCACTTAGCTGCATGTCTCAAAACTTCATTCCTTCTTGCAGCTACTCAGTATTCCAATGTAGGAATATACTACAGTTCACCCTTCCATTCACCACCTCCTTCCATTGCTTATCATGAACACTGCCAACATATGCACCAGTGCACAAATGTCTGTTAGTTTTTCCGCTTTCAGTTCTTCCAAGTATATACCTAAAAATGGGGTTGCAGGATCATACGGCAACCATACACTTAACATCCTGTGGAATCACCACACTTCCCACAAGATGGGCTGCACCATTGTAATTCCCTACCAACAGTGAATAGTACATCCCCTCTCTCCACATATTCTCTGGTATCTGTATCATTCTGTTCATTTTTTAACAGTTTTATTCCACAAACACAAAAGGTCTTGTTTGGTCTACTCCAAGACTCTTAATAATCAGATCATTAAATGTCAAAGACAAAGAGAGAATTTTGAAACCTGCAAATTAAAAGCAATCCATCTCATACAAAGGAAGCCCCATAAGAATCATTGTGTATTTTTCAGCAGAAACCATGGAGATTTGAAGGCAGTGGTATGACATATTTAAGATACTGAAAGAGAAAAACTGCAAACCAAAAATTCTATAGTTGGCAAAACTGACATTCACAAAGGAGGGACAATTTAAAATATTTTCAAACAAACATACACTGAAAGTTTTTGTAAACAAAATCTTTGCTCTACAAGAAATAGTAAGGGGAGCACTATAGACATATGGGAAAAGACAGGAATGAGAGGTTTGAAGAAGAATGAAGAAATGAAAACTTTCAGAAAGGGTAAAGAGACAGAGAGAAAAGAATAGGATATGACATAAAATCCAAAAGAAAAAAGAGTAGATGAAAGTACTGCCATTAAAGTAATAACATTAAATGTTGAAAGATTTTACTCACAAGTCAAAGACATAGACTGGTAGAATGCATTGAAAAACATAACCCATGTATGTTCTCTTACAAGAGACTCACTTAGACCCAAGGACAAGAATAGGTTGAAAATGAAAGTTTGGAAAAAGATATTTCATGCAAAAAAACTTGAAAAGAGAAACAAATTAGACTTCAAATGTAAAACAATTAAAAGAGACAAATAGGGACATTATGAATTAATAAAAGGGACAATTCATCAAGAAATAAACACTCATAAACATTTATGCACTGAGTGTGCCCCACAAATACATGAAGCACATACTGATAACAATAGAGAAGTAGACACCTCTACAATAATATTTGGAGACTCCATACCCCACTCTCATCAATGGATAGATCATTAAGGAAGAACCAGTTTTTGAATAGTATGATATAGGAACTAGAATTAGATATTTATAGAACATTAAACCCCACAGCAGGAGATACACATTTTTCTCAATTTTCATGGAACATTCTTCATGACAGACCACATGTTGGGGTCACAAAGACATCTCAATAATTTGAAAAGATAGAAATTATACAAAAACACTTTCCTGGATGATAATTGTATGAAGTTGGAAGTCAATAACAGGCAGAAGGCGTAAAATTCACAATATATGGAGGTTAAACAACACATAACTAAAAAACCAGTGGATCAAGGAGGAGGAATTGCAAGGGAAATCAGTAAATATCTCAAGACAAATGAGAATGAAAACATAACATCAAACTTATTGGAATTGCAGCAAAGTTGGTGTTGAGAGGAAAATTTATTGCCCTAAATGCCTATATTAAAAAGGATCAAAAATCAATGAATTAAACTGTTCACCTGGAAGATCTAGAGAAAGAACAGCAAAACTAAGCCTAGACCAACAGAAGTAGAAATGACAAAATTAGAGTAGAAGTAAATGAAAGTGAGTACATAAAGTAATACAATCAACACAACTGGAACTCGGTCTTTGAGAAAATAAATTAAATCAAGGGAACCTTAGCTAGGCTGAACATTAAATTAGAGGATACAAATAAATAAAATCTGAAATGGGAGAGGGGACAAAAGTACTTGATCCCACAGAAACAAAGTAGAATAAGAAGAAGATACCATGAGCAACTATATATAATAAAACTAGACAATGTGGATGAAATGGACAGCTGCCTAGGAAAACATGAACAATAAACATTGACTCAAGAAATAGGTGACATCAACAAACAAATCACAATTAAAGTGATTGAATCAGTCATTAAAATGCTCCCCCCAAAAAGCCCAGGACTAGATGGCTTATCTTTGAATTCTATCAAGCATTCAAGAAGAATTAGTACCAATTCTGCTCTAATTGTTTCCAAAAATTTAAAAGGATGCAAAACAGCCTAACTCATTGAATGAAGCCAACATCACACTAACACAAAGTCAGACAAAATAATACAAGGAAAGAAAATAACATACAACCTCTTTCATGAATATAGATGCTAAAATCCTCAACAAACTATTTGCTAGTTGAATCCAGCAATAAAAGATTATAAACCATGAATAAATGAGATTTATACCAAGGTATGCAAGGCTGATTCAACACAAGAAAATCAATTAATGTAATGTACCACATCAATAAATCAAGGGGCAAAACTACATGATCATCTCAAATGATGCAGAAAAGGCATTTCACAAAATTCAACTCATTTCTTGATTAAAGCACATCAAGAATGGAAATGGAAGGAAACTACCTTAACATGATAAAGGGACTTATGAAAAAACACACAACTGACATCATAATAAATGGGAAAGCCTGAAATCTTTCCAAGATCAGTAATATGTTATAGTTCCCACTGTCACCAATTGTTATTCAACATTATGCTGGAAGTTCTAGCTACAGGCATTATGCAAAAAGAAATAAAAGACATCCAAATTGGAAAAATAAGAGTAAAGTGTCCACAGTTTGCAGATGACCTGATACTGTACATAGAAAATCCTGAAAACTCTATAGCAAAACTGCTAGTGCTAATAAATGAGTAGAGCAAGGGGCAGGGAAACAAGAACAAAAATCAGTAGTATTACTAGATACTTGTAGTGAGCAATCTGAGGGAGAGATTGAGAACAAAGACTTCCACACGAGAAAACTAAAAAATAATTGCAAAAGGAAACAACAGAGGACCTAAATAAATAGAAGGACATACTGTTTCATGGATTGGAAGACTAAATATAGTTAAGATGTCAATTCTACCCAATTGATTTATAGGATTTCTATGCAATACCAACTAAAATCCCAACAACTTACTTTGCAGAAATAACAAATAACTGAATTTCTTTGGAAGGGCATGGTGCTACAAATAGCTAAAATATCTTGAGAAAATGGAATGAAATGAGAGGTCTCACACTACCTGACTTAAAAGCATATTACAAGGTGGGGAAAGATGGTTGAGTGGTGAGGTGAAGAATTTTGTCCCTCCTCTGGAGCAGCTGATAATTACCCAAGAACTATATTAAACAGTGGTTTGGGGCTCTCCAGTAACCAGTCACACATCAGACAGAGTTTTGAATTGGAGGAAATGCTGAGATTGCAGTGAACACTGTAAGTTCCCCTAACCAGGGGTCTGGCACCCATCCCTACTGAAACCTCATGGACTGTCTTGCTGCTGTCTCCCTAAAAGGGAAAAAAAAACAAAAAACAACAATCTGCTGAGGACAAGAAGAGAGGCTCAATCCAGCATCACCTTCAGAATTAATTAACAAATTAATTAATTTTTGGAGCTGGGGGTTCTAAAAAAGTGCTGGACTCTGAGAATGGGGGGGGGGACATAAAAGTGAGCACCCATTACCGGGCTCCAGAAAAGCCCCACCTACATGTTGTCAATTCCTCTTTCCTTTTGAATGCTTTTGCATTTCAAATACTTTTTGCATTTGAAATGCTTTTGCAGGGGGCTTTTGCATTTCAAAAGCCTCCTGCGGGGCAGAATTGAAGCTGTTGGAGAGTAACTATTAGACAATTGCCCAAAGTACTTCTTTAAATGTTCTATTTCAACACTGACAAAACTTCCAAGCTGGTGAAAGGCTATTAAAAGGGACTCTTTTTATTTTTTAATTTTTTCTTGTTTTCCTTTTCTATTTCTTTAAAAGTAACATGTGGTTATTTTCTAACAGAAAGGACAAGTTGAAAGACTAGGCAAGGCTTGGGGGGAGACAGAGTACCCAAAATGTCTTTGAATTCCAGATTCACTTCTGAAGAAGTTCTCCACCCCCATCTTTAATTGGCAACTCAGGTTGACCAAGGAATTTAGCTCAAATTGTCCTAAAGAGGAGAGGGGAGAAGTGAATAGTGCCCCTGAGAGACAACTAGAGTTCCAAGGGTTGGGATATTGAAGTGTTGTCCAGCTTAACTGGCAGCCCTCCTTTTCAGAACTCAGACCCCACGGGCTGTGAATTCAGATTCCAGCTTCAGCCAGCCATGACCCCAACAGGATAAGAGTCACCAGGAGAACTAAAGGCTTCATACCTCCTTACACTGATGGGGGAGCTGCAGGCTGGCAAGCTCCAGCTGCCAGAGAGGAGAGGAAAAGCACTTATTCCAGAGGCCTCATAGGAGGGTCTCATTCTCAGGAAAATTCACACCCTCCTCAGGAGGTCTGGGCCTCCCTAGACTGGGAAAATCTGTCTGGGGTCAACCATATCAGAAGAGAACCCTCACAAAAAGGCTAAAGAGAGGCAGGGCAAGAAATGGAAAAAGAAGAGGTGAAAAATTCTGATCCACTAAATAGAAACTAAGTTAGAGATCTAGAATAAGTTGAACTGAACAACAGAGATCAGAGAACAAAACCAACCAACAAGAAACTCCTAGACAAAAGAGAGAAAATGAGTGCCAGAATAAACAAATCAAGAAAACCAGATGCCTAGAAAACTTAAGGTAACAAGTCATACTAGGAAGTGTGAAAATATGGACAAGTCAAAGAACAAACTAACAGTTCAACCAAGATACAGGAGTTGAGACAACTAATGCAAAATCAATTCAATGAACTGAAGGAAGATGTAGCAAAAAAGATGAAGGATATGAAGAAGACACTGGATGACCATAAAGAAGAATTTGTAAACTTGAGAAAACAAATGACAGATCTCATGGGAATGAAGGCCACAATGGAGGAAATGAAAAACACAATGGAGGGACACAACAGTAGATTTGAACAGGCAGAAGAAAGTATCAGTGGACTGGAAGACAAGACATATGAATTCATACACACTAAAGAACACATTGGTGAAAAAAATGGAAAAATATGAGCATGGTTTTAGGGAGCTGAGTGACAATATGAAATGCATGAATATATGCATTATGTGTATCCCAGAATGAGAAGAGAGGGGAAAAGGGGCAGAAAGAATAATAGAAGAAATATTCACTGAAAATAACCTAACTCTTATGAAAGACAGAAAGTTAGAGAGTCAAGAAGTACAGCATACCCCAAACAGAATAGATTCCAATAGACCTACTCCAAGATACTTACTGATCAGATTTTCCAATGTCAAAGACAAAAGAGAATTCTGAAAGAAGTAAGATAAAAGCAATCCATCATATACAAGAGAAGCTTGATTAGACTATGTACACATTTCTGTACAGAAACCATGGAGATGAGACAACAGTGGCACGAAATATTTAAGATACTGAAAAAGAAAACTGCCAATCAAGGATTCTATACACAGCAGAACTGTCCTTCAAAAATGAGTGAGAGATTAAAATATTTTCAGACAAAAAGACAGTGAGAGAGTTTGTGAATAAGAGACCAGTGCTACAAGAAGTACTACAGGGAGTGCTACAGGCTGAAAGAAAAACACAGAAGAGAGAGAGTTGGAAAAGAGTGCAGAAATGAAGACTATCAAGGAAGGTAGACAGAGAGAGAGGAAAAATAAGATATGACATATGAAATCCAAAAAATAATATAGTAAAGGAAAGTACTGCCCTTACAATGATAACACTAAATGTAAATAGATTAAACTTCCCAATAAAAAGACACAGATTGGCAGAATGGATTAAAAAAATAAGACCCATCTATATACTGTCTAAAGGAATCTCACTTTAGAGAGAAGGACAAAAATAGATGGAAAATGAAAGGTCGGAAAAAGATATTTCATGCAAAGAACAACCAAAAAAAGTGGGAGTAACTATATTAATACCAGGCAAATTAGACATCCAAAGGAAAACAAAAGAGACAAAGAAGGACACTATATATTAGTAAAAGGGTCAATTCACCAAGAAAACAAAACAATCATAAATATTTATGCACCAAGCCAGAATGCCCCAAAATTCATGAAACAAACACTGAGGTCACTGAAAGAAGAAGTAGACACGTCTACAATAATAGTTTGAGACTTCAATATACTGCTTTCATCAATGGGCAGAGGATAAACAGAGGATCAAGAAAGAAATGGAGATGTTGAGTTTTATGATAAATGAAGTAGACTTGACAGACATTTATAGAATACTACATTCAACAACAGCAGCATACAGTTTTTTCTCAAGCGCTCATGGAACATTATCTAGGATAGACCATATTTTTGGTCACAAAGCAAGTGACAACAAATTTAAAAATATTGATATTATACAAAACACTTTCTCAGACCATAATGGAATGAAGTTGGAAATAAATAAAAGAAGGTTATAAAATTCACAAAGATTTTGAGGCTAAACAACATCCTCTTAGAAAACCTGTGGATAAAGGAAGAAATTACAAGAAAAATAGTACATTCAATGAGATAAATGACAATGAAAACACAACATATCAAAACTTATGGAATGCAGCAAAGGTGGTGCTGAGAGGGAAATTTATTGCCCTAAATGCCTATATTAAAAGAGAAGAGAGAGCAAAAACTGAAAAATTAACTGTTCACCTGGAAGAATTAGAAAAAGAATAGCCAACTAACCCCAAAGCAAACAGAAGGGAAGAAATAATAAAAATTAGAGCAGAAATGAATGCAATTGAGAACAGGAAAACAATAGAGAGAATCAACAAAAACAGAAGATTGTTCTTTGAAAAAATCAATAATATTGATGGACCACTGGCTAGGCTAACCAAAAAAAAAAAAAAAAAAGAGTGGATGCAAATAAATGCAACCAGAAATGGGAAAGGAAACATAATTACTGACTCTAGAGAAATGTAGGAGATAATGAGAAGATACTATGAGCAACTATATGCTAATAAACTAGACAACTTAGATGAAATGGATAATTTCCTAGAACAGCATAAACAACCAACCTTGACTCAAGAAGAAATAGATGACATTAACAAACCAATCACAAATAAAGAGATTGATTCAGTCACCAAAAACCTCCCAAAAAGGAAAAACTCAGGACCAGATGGCTTCACATGTGAATTCTATCATGCATTGAAGAAAGAATTAGTATCAAGCCTGCTGAAACTCTTCCAAAAAGTTGAGGAAGATGGAAAGCTACCTATCTCATTCTACGAAGTCAACATCACCCTAATATCAAAATCAGACAAAGATACTACAAAAAAAGAAAATTATAGACCAATCTCTTTAATGAATATAGATGCAAAAATCATGAGCAAAATACTTGAAAATGAAATCCAGCAGCACATTAAAAGAATTATACAACACAAAATGGTGGGATTTATTCCAGGTATGCAAGGCTGGTTCAACAAAAGAAAATCAATTAAAGTAATACACCTCATCAATACATAAAAGCGGAAGATCCACATGAACATCTCAATCAATGCAGAAAAGGCATTTGACAAAATTCAGCATCCTTTCCTGATTAAAACATTTCAAAGCATAAGAATAGAAGGGAACTTTCTCAATATGATAAAGGTGATATATGAAAAACCCACAGCTAATATACTGAATGAGGAGAGACTGAAAACTTTCCCTCTAAGATCATGAAAAAGACAGGGATGCCACTGTCACCATTGTTATACAACATTGTGTTGGAAGTGCTAGCTAGAGCATTTAGGCAAGAAAAAGAAACAAAATGCATCCAAGTTGAAGAGGAAGAAGTAAAACTTTCAGTATTTGCAGATGAGACGATTCTATATGTACAAAGTCCAGAAAAATCTACAGCAAAGCTACTAGAAATAGTCAATGAACACAGAAAACTGGCAGGCTACAAGATCAACATGCAAAAATCTGTAGTGTTTCTATACACAAGTAATGTGCAAAAGGAGGAGGAAATAAAGAAAAAATTCCATTTAAAGTAACAACAAAAAGAATCAAGTATTGAGGAATAAACTTAACCAAGGACACAAAAGACATTTACACAAAAAACTATAAGAAACTGCTAAAAGAAATTGAACAGGACCTAAAAAAATGAAAGAACCTACCATGTTCATGGATTGGAAGACTAAATATAGTTAAGATGGCATTTTTTCCTGAACTGATTTATAGATTGAATGCAGTAACAATTAAAATGCCAACAACTTACTTTACAGAAGTAGAAAAACCAATAACCAAATTTGTTTGGAAGGGCAAGGTGCCTGAATAGCCAAAAATATCCCGAGAAAGAGGAACGAAGTGGGAGATCTCACACTACCTGACTTTGAAACATTACAAAGCTACAGTGCTCAAAACAGCATGGTTCTGGCATAAGGACAAATATAACAACCAAGGGAATCAAATTGAATGTTCAGAAGTGGACCCTTACATCTATGAACAATTGATCTTTGATAAGGCAGTCAAGCCAAAGCAACTGGGACAGAGGATCTTCTTCAATAAATGGCATTTGGAGAACTGGATATCTTCCAAATGAATGAAAGAGGATGCCAATATCACACTTTATAAAAAATTAACTCAAAATGGATCAAAGACCTATATGTTAGCACCAAGACCATAAGATTCTTAGAAGAAAATGTAGGGCAATATCTTAAAGATCTTGTGATAGGAGGTGGTTTCCTAGACCTCACACCCAAAGCACGAGCAACCAATGAACAAATAGACAAATGGGATTTCCTCAAAGTTAAACACTTTTGTACATCAAAGGACTTTGTCAGAAAAGTAAATAGGTAACCTAAGCAATGGGAGATGAAATTTGGGAACCACATATCAGATAAAGGTTTAATATCCCAAAAATATAAAGGGATCCTACAACTCAAAAACAGAAAGAAAAAAATCCAATTAAAAAATGGGTGAAAGACATGTACAGACACTTTATTGAGGAGGAAACGCAAATGACTCAAAAGCATATGAAAAAATGCTCAACTTCACTCTCTAATAGGGAAATACAAATCAAAACCACAATGAGATATCATCTCACATCTACCAGAATGGTCATTGTCCAAAAAAAACAGAAAATTACAAGTGCTGGAGAGGTTGTGGAGAAAGAGATACACTTATTCATCATTGCTGAGAATGTAGAATGGTTCAACCACTCTGAGTGTGGAGATTCCTCAGGAAGCTAAGTATAGATCTGCCATAAGACCCAGCTATTCCATTGCTACGTATATGCTCAGAGGAACTGAAACTTAAGACACAGATATTTGTAAACTGATGTTTCTTGCAGCATTATTCATGACTGTCAAGAGAAGGAAACAGCCCAAATGTCCATCAGTGGATGACTGGATAAACTGACATATACACACATGATGAAATATTATGAAGCTGTAAGACAGAACAAAGACATGGATCATATAATAATGTGGATGAAATTTGAGGACATTACATTGAGTGAAGTTAGCCAGAATCAAAAGGACAGAAACTGCACTGTCTCACTAACATGAACAAACATTAATGAACAAACTCTGAGAGTTAAAACCTGACAACACAGGCTATCAGGGGATAGAAAGAGGGTAGAGATTTGACATTTGATGCTGAAGGACTACAGAATGTTTAGCAGGATTTAATGTATACATCCAGAAATAGATAGCATAATACTTTGTGATGGTAGTACAGAATTGTAAGTACAACAAACAAAGATGTCTGTGATTAAAGATGAAATGTTTGGATAAGAAAATGTATGATACCAGAGGTAAAGATAGATGAGAAAGACTGGGACTTTATAATGTGGTAAAAACTGGGGAGGCCAATTGCCATTACTAAATGTACAAATATCAAAATATTCTTCCATGTGGGAAAGCAAATGAATGTCAAACATGCAGAGTGTTGAAAAGGGAATGATATTTGGGAAAAAAACATAAAGCAAACTGGAGTCTATGGTCAACAGTAACATTGTAATATGCTTCCATTAAATGAAACAAAGGCAATACAACAATGCTAAATGTGTATGAGAGGGGGATATAGGTGAGGTATGTGGGATTCTTGGTAGTGGTGTTGTTTTCTGTCCTTACTATTATTTTGTATTGTATGATGTTATTTTTCTTTTTATCACCTTTATTATTAGCTAAAAAATAAAACACTTTTTGTAGTGATCAATATGTTCAAGTGCTGATTGTGGTGATAAATGTACAACTTTATGATGATACCATGAATGATTGTACACTATGGACAAATGTATGGCATGTGAATATAACTCTATAAAATTGTAGGAAAAATATATATAGCAGTAAAAGTGTTGGAGAAAACATAGAAAGAGTTGTGTACCTATCTAAGCAGGCACAATGCTGTAGCCTTTCTGAAATTTGGTGTGGTGGTTCCACAAAAAGCTAAGTATGTGGGTGCCATAAGATCATGTAACCTTATTATGGGGTAAGTCATTGGAAGATCTGAGAGCCAAGATATAAATGGACATTTGTACACTGGTGTTCATGGGGGCAGTATCCATGATTTGCAATGGGTGGATGTGGCCTAAGGGTACAAAGACTGAGGAACAGTATAATGAATTGCAGTGTATGCATACAATAGAATTTGAGCAACTATGAGAAGGAGTGAAGCTGTGTGACATACAAGGAGATGAATGGATTCTGTACACAGCATTTTGATTGAAGTATGGCAAAAGTAAAGGCAAACACTATAATGCCTCACCAGTACAGACTAACTACAATGTGTAAACAGAATTGAATCTTAAAACACAGTCTAAGAGGGGAATTATTATTGTAATGGTCCCTAGATTGTAAACTCTTACATAAGCCAAATCTATACCTGAATTGTAATGGCTGTCTCCAAACTTTGAGATGCTGATCCCTTAGTGTATAACCTCAATGGTCTCTGGAACAATGGGTATATCTGTGACACTTGAAACTCAGAGCTTGAGCTAAGCATATATGAATGTCAGTATTAGTGCATACAGCAACTGTTAAAAAATGAGTCCAGACTTCAATGAGTGATATGAATGAATCAGCTCTGGTTAAGATTAGGGCAAATCAGTCCAAAGGGTAAAGGTCAAAACAGACTATGTTTTAAAACTTCAACTTCCATGTGAGACCAAGGGAAGAGATGTCTATTTGGTGCAGGATCTGTATTTTCTAAACAGTATAACTCTACAGTTGGTTTGTTCAAACACTCCAGTTACATGGAACTTTGAATAAGATGTGAGATATGGCAGGTTAGTATAGGTTAGAGTGAAATGGTGACATATCCCAAAGTAATTTGGGCATAGAATAAAAGTATATTCACAGGGTCCCCCTGAGGAGCATGGGAAAAGTGTGGAAGTATTGGATTTCCTTACCTGGGCTGATGCTGATGTCACAAACATTAGGACTGGTGGTTTTATGTGCTGAGCTCTCTATCATGGGGCTTGCCCTTTTGAAGTTCATTATTTCAAAGGATAGGCTAAACTTGCATAAAACTGTACCTAATCATCTCTCCCTGAGTACCTTTGTTGCTCAGATGTGGCCCTCTCTCTCTGAGCCACCTTGGCAGATGAATTCATTGCCCTCCCCACTACATGGGACCCAACTCCCAGGGGTGTAAATCTCCCTGACAATGCAGGATATGACTCCTGAAAGTGAATCTGGACCCAGAATCATGGGATTGAGAATATCTTCTTGACCAAAAGGTGGATGCCAAGTGAAATGAAATAAAGTTTCAGTGGCTGAGAGATTTCAAGTGGAGTAGAGAGGTAACTCTGGTAGACAGTCTTATGTACTATATAGATAACACCTCTTAGGTTTTAATGTATTGTGATATCTAGAAGTAAATACTGGAAATTATCAAACTCCAACCCAGTAATCTGGACTCCTGAAGAGGATTGCATAAAAATGTAGATTACAAGGTGTGACAGTGTGATTGTGCAAACCGAGTGGATTACACTCCTTTATCCAGTGAATGGATGGGTAAACAGAAAAATGGGGACAAAAACTACAGAAAAACAGGGTGGGATGGGAGATGATTTGGGTGCTCTTTTCTTCCTTTTTTTATTCCTATTCTGGTTTTTCTGATGTAAGGAAAATGTTCAGAAATAGGTTTAAGCGATGAGTGCATAACTATATGATGGTACTTTGAACAGTTGATTGTACACCATGGATGATTGTATGGTATGTGAATATATTTCAGTGAAACTTGAAAAAAGCATATTACAAACCCAGTGTTGAAAACAGGATGGTACTTGCATTAAGATAGATATACTGACAAAAGAAATTGAATTAAGTGTTCACAAAGATACCCTCCTATGTACAGACAAAAGATCTTTGAAAAGGCACTCAAGTCAACTCAATTGAGAGAGAGCAGCATCTTCAAAAAATGGTGTTGTGCTTGGAGAACTGGATACTTATATCAAAAAGAATGAAAGAGGACATGTATCTCATACCTTATACAAAAATTAACTCAAAATGCATCAAAGACCTGAACACTAGACTTAAGAAAATAAAAATTTTCAAAGAAAATGTGAGGAAATATATTAAGGATCTCGTGATAAGAGGTTGATTCCTAGACAATTAAAAAAGAAATAGAATAATATGGTCTCCTCAAAATTGAACACTTGTGCAACAACGGAATATATCAGAAGAGTAAAAAGGCAGCCTACACAATGGGAAATTGTAATTGGAAACCACATATTAAATAAGTGTTTCTATCTAGAATATATAAAGAGATCATTTATAACCCAAAAGACACATATTAAGGGGTAAGTTTCAATTATGTTGAATATGTCTCTTCAGAAACCACCCCGCGCCTTGAGCCGCTGCCGGGGCCGGTCTGCGGACTAGGGCACACCGACAGACCGACCGGCAGGCGCATGCCAGGGGCCCAGCGGTCTTGCTGCCCCTGCGGGCACATCCGGACGCAAGACCCGCCTCCGAGGGAACGCCACGGCGGCCGCTGCGGCGGCAGCGGCGGCACCCGGGTGCCCACAGACTGGGAACCCCCGGGCTGACTCCCCTCCGCAGGGCAGGGCTCCCTCTCCGTGCCCAGCCCTGGCACGACGTACGTGCACCAGCTCTCTTTCCGCGTGCACCGGGCACCCACCTGTTCAGAGGACACGCCCGTCCGAAGCCTTTGGCCTCCACCCACTCCGACCGCACCCCCGGGGCTTCCTTGCCTCGGGGCGGGTGGTCCCGGCTGGGTGCCGGACCACCGTAGGCCGGGGTGCCCCTTTCGGGGATGACAGTGCAGTGGGCTGAGTCACCCGCTGTCACCCACCTTAGAGGCCAGAGGGTGGAGACCGAGTGGCCCAACGGACCAGGGATCCACTGTACCGGCGGGGACTTTTGTGGAGGCCGACCTCGCTCGCGGGCCGGGGGGTGGGGGTGTGGGCAGGAGATCCGTGAGGTCCGTCTTCCCTCCACCCCCAGACCCCAAGCGGTAGCCCATTGGGAGAAGGAAAGCCCGGGTGTTGCTCCACGGGTGCCTCGAGGCTTTCGCCAGGGCTCGGAAACCTCCAGCGTCGTCTTCCGGTGGCCCCACGGCGAGGCATTTCTGGAGCCCTGCGACCCAATTGGGTCAGAAACCACAGTGGCCCCGAGGCCTGGCGGGGTGGGGTGGGGTAGGGTGGAGAGGGGGCAGAAGAGGGCTTGAAGAGGGCTGTCTTGGTGGGACACCAAGCGACCCTCACCCCGTCCCAAGCCCCGCATCCGTCGGGTGCCCGCAGCCCTCCGGGAGCAGGAGGACCCCAGAGGCCCACTGGCCCACTACACACAAAGGAGCAGATGGAGAAAAGAATGAAAAAATATGAGCAATGGCTCCGGGAACTCAAGGATGAAAAAAAATACATTAATGTATGTATCATCAGTGCCCCAGAAGGAGAAGAGAAGGGAAAAGGGGCAGAAGCAATAATAGAGGAAATAATTAATGAAAATTTCCCATCTCTTATGAAAGACATAAAATTACAGATCCAAAAAGCACAGCGTACTCCAAACAGAAGAGATCTGAATAGGCCTACGCCAAGACAATTAATAAGCAGATTATCAAATGTCAAAGACAAAGAGAGAATCCTGAAAGCAGGAAGAGAAAAGCAATCCATTACATACAAAGGAAGCTTAATAATACTATGTGTGCAGATCTCTCATCAGAAACCATGGAGGCAAGAAGGAAGTGAAATTGCATTTTATGAGGACAGCATATGAATTTTTTAGTCATGGTCTACAGTAAAAAGCAGTTGTAAAACACTATGTCTTTATTTATGATCTAGAAATTAACTGCATGTTCCCCTTGGTAATTAAGCAAAGAACATCCTAATTTAAATCACTCTTATAAAGCATGACTTTATTATAGATGCAGAATGAGTAAAATGTGCATATCAATCCATGTCTGCTCTGTCTGCCAACAAAAGAAAGTAGACATTAATGGTGATTACAAACCAATCAAGTATGTCTATATGTCACATCTTCACAAGAGACGGGTGGCAATTTGATGAATTTTCTTTTTTGCTCTAGTCTTACCCTCTGTTTTTTCCTCTCCCCCATCCTTTTTCTATTCTTCTCTCCCAGCCTTTCTCTCCCTAAGGGTTCAGATGTCATTGCCACATTACTCAGGAGATGAATCCATTTTCTTTCTGCTAAAACTCCTCTTCCTAGGAAGATGGAGAATCTCCTCATTGATTTTGATTAGGGAATTATTGTTTTCAAGAGCAGAACAGACTTCTGACCTTTCAAATGATCGGATTAGGATGGTTATTTTCACATTATTAAGTAATCAAGGAACAAATGCATTAGGAAAGAGTTTGGATCACAGGCTGGCCTCTAGCTTCTAAAAAATATTTTGCACTGACAGCTAACCTAGATTCCATTTCTTCCTTTGCCTACAAACCACATGGGAAGATAAAATGCATTTTAACATTGCATTTTGCCTAAAGGCTATCAGTAAAATTTAATTTTCTTACTGCATTGATTTTTCCATTATAAGTTGTAACAGTCTAATGATATCTCATAAGAATTTTCAGTATTGAGGAAAAGGATGTGAATGATTCACCAATGGTAACTGCTTGGAAATGTATTATGATTTGAAACAAATTTTTTTTTCAATGGCAGTGTCTTTAAAATATGGTGCATTTCATCATCTGAGTGCTTAGATGGTGCTTTCACTGACACATTATAAAGTTAAATAAAACTTCCCTTAAAAAATAGAATCTCAGTATTTGTAATCAAAACATTCCATTTTAGATAGGAAATTCAGTCTCTAGATATGGAGCTGTTATTGTTAAAAATTAATATGCACACTGAAATAATGTGACTGGAAAACATTAAAGTGTAAAGCTCTTGTCTCTTAGTCTTGATTACACTTGTAAGGTTGACATCTCACCCTAATTACTTCAAATGCATCAAATTGTCATGTTATTATCTCAAGTTTGGAAAAGAATGCATCAAGGATAGCATATGCATCTTTTCCTTCTAAACGGTTGTCTCATTGCTGAAGATTTAGAAAAACTTAAAATAACCATGTTGAGAAAACATAAAAAAATAACACCATGTCACACTGAAATCGACAGAGGATTCAAAGTGCCATATGTTCAATAGCTCCAAGGGAATATTTTAATTATTATTTCACATTGTCACAAACACTACAGGTGGCTATAAATATAAAATAGAGATTGTGAACAAAAATTTAACCAAGTTAAATACTCATTGTTAATAAGGGTAGATGCTTCAAAATGGAAAATGTCTTAATTGCTATTACTCACCCCTACCTTTAGTGTGTTCATTGTGGGCATGTCTCTGAAACTCATTTTCATGCAATTGGATTTCCACTTTTTTCTAACATTAAAGGGATGAAATTAAGTGGAGAACATCTGTTTCCAAAATAAATAGTTCTTTAAAATGTCATAAAAATAATTTAGAAACCTAATCCTTTTCCTATTTTAAAACTCTAAATTTTATCTTTAAACCACTAGGCACACTGAGCAAGTAATGCTTATTGTTAAGAAGGTAAACAGACATGAAAAATAAAAAAGACACATTTCTTAGTTCTTTCGTAAGGATATCCATTTCTGAGAAGTTAACTGAATCCTCATATCAAATGAGACTTCCACCTTCAGTTTAGTTTTAGAAACTAAAGTGTCCAGTATTTAGTCAATGTAACCAGTCAAAAATTTTAATTGCCAACAAATTATTCTCTGTCATCATTGCTGAGCTATTGCTCATCCATAGTAAATGATGAATAAAATACAGATTGAAAAGTAAATTGCTGAGCTCATCATTCTAATGACCAGAGTTGGCTTTTAGAATCTCCAGCTCACCTTGACTGGATCTTGTCAAATTCCTGCCTTGCATTTATGACTCTAGTCAACATTCTTATTTATAGGTTGTATAAACAAGGGTCAACATGGTATTTTGGAGAAAAAACACTTAGGTATATATTTTTTATGTTTATAACAGAATCAGAGTTAATTTGGTCTTAATAATAAAAACATATCAACCAAGAAAGTCTTTCAGTCAGTCATTCCTACTCTGCCATTTCTTCCATTATGTTTAGGTTTACGTCAGTCCTCAGAGTGATAACACATAATATTTGACCCATCATTCAAGGCTCTTCTAAAAAATCATCTTATCCTAGAATCATCCCCAATATTCCTAAATGGAGTAATGCTAATCTTAATAGTAAGAAATGAATTTTATTCTTTATTGAACTTTAGCTGATTGTCTTTTTTTCTGTCTCCTCCAAAATATGGCAAATCACTGAGAGTCAGAATATATTTTGTCACAAAGTTTTCATAGGAAAATGCATATCTAATTAACTTGATAGGTAAGGACAGATATCCTAAATTAATCACCCTTATTTTGGTTAAAGGCTTTTCATTGCAAGTAAGGAAACCCATTCAACTAACTTAGGCAAGAGAGAGAAACTGATTTGAAAGGTCCACAGTTACACCACTGGTGTGTGGTAAATACTGAACAAGTATCTCTCTATCCCTCATTTGTAGCATTTACCAATTTCCATGGTGTAAATACTCCCACCATAGTTGATTCCAATCCGAACATGCCACTGAATGCAGAGTTAGGAAGAGATGCTCACATTTGGCTAGCAAAGCTGGCTCCAGCACATTATTGGTTTGTCAGAGCATCAACAGCAGGATGTACAGGCAGACCCCAAAAAAGATGGTAACATGAATTATGTTTTCATTTTTCTACATCTTGTTACCAAAGGAGATTGGTAACATAATTGTTTCCTCTTTCTACATCTGTGCTTTCTTCTTCTGTAGGTAAACAGCACTCTCTCCTTACTCAACTACCACACATTTCACCCAAAGGCCTCCTCACACTTGTTTTCTATCATATTCCCATTCAAGCTCCAGAAATATTAAATAGCATTCTTAATACTGAGTTTATGAATATCCTGTAAGGACAACTGATTTCCCCAACTTGAAGCTGATAACCATTCCTGTATTATGATGTGGTGTTAGAAAAAAACAGTGTGTGTGTGTGTGTGTTGTATAAAAGTTAGGTCTACAGGGCAAATTGAATTTTTTTAAAAAGTAGCAGTCTACCACTCTGGATAGAACAGTTTTCCAAGAAAGCAATGGCCTCAATTTAGGCAGCTACTATCCACCCCACCTTAAAATGTCTTACATTCATTGTGGTGTGCACAATAATGCCCTGTCCTGCCCCCACCCAGACATGTCTAATCACTAGAACCGGTGTTATTTTACATGACAAAGGGGATTTTCATGGTTAAGATTTTGACCTGGATTACCCAGTGGGCCCAATGTTCTAATAGCAAAGGCTTCTTAAGTGAAAGAGGGAGGCAGGAGAATTGGAGCAAGAGAATGATAACAAAAGCAGAAGTATTTTTTTTTTTTCAATCATGTGACTTTGAAGATGAGAAGGGGGCCACAAGCCAAGGAATTCAGGCAACCTCTAGAAGCTGCAAAAGTCAAGGAAACATATGTTCCTCTAGATCCTCTAGAAGGAATGCAGCCCAGTAAAAACCTGATTTTTGCCCATGGGGCCCATTTCAGACTTATGACCTTTAGAAAAGCAAGGTAATAAATTTGAATTGTTTTAAGCCACTAAGTTTGTGGGAATCATCAGAAACAATAGGAAACTAATAAACTCATTAAATATGATTTACAGACAGATGCTTAAGCACTACATAAATTAGAAGCAAAGAAATTCAGATACTTTATTAATTAAACAAGCCAAGTGACATATATAGAAGAACCTATATCATAACTAAAATGCTTTCTGTCCTCAAAGTGCAAAAAAAAATCTACTTCTTCAAAGAATATATTTATGTTTAATCTAGGACCAGGAGTATGTTGAATTAAATATTACAGTTCATTCTCAAGGTATTTTAATGAGTATTTTTATACACCTGAAATTTCTAATCTAAACACAATTATGTACCAGACAACAATTTGGGTTTATAAATATATTGTAACATATATTCTTTACATATATAGAGAACCAGTGCAAACTCATACTTAATGCAATTATAGATTATCTGAATGATATAATTAGCATTAAGGGTATTTATTTTATTTTATGGTTTTACCAATTTTTCATTTGTTTTCTACAGATGTGCAAGTTCCCAGAGACAGAAATCCTATTTGTGAATACACTGTTTCCAAAAAAATGGCCCAATAGGACTTGTTGATTATATAGTCCTCATCCTGTTGCCATATGAATCCTCTATATTTTTACAAAGAAAGCAGCTGATCAATAACTGGAAGTTCAGAACCTCACTTCTTCCACTGTGGAAACAAACAATTAATCAAGATTACTACGTATCCAAATACATAGTGTGAATTAGTATCAGACTACTGCATTGCCAATATCAGACTACTGCATTGTTCATTTGTTTGTATAAGTTTTTATTCACTTTTAAGATCAACAGAGACCTGGAATCAGATATTTAACTCTTTGTTGATCTAGCATAATGAAGAATAAATGATAGCAATAAAGTTTTGAAATTGTGTTTTTTATTAAACACAGGAGAAACTAGTTTCCCTAGAACTCATTTCCAAACATATTCTGTCACTATCATATTCTATCAAAACCTCTTATTCATATAAGATTAAACATCTTTCAAAGGGCTAAATATTGGCATGACTATAGGCCTTTCAGCATATTTTAGCTAGAATTTGTAAATAATTTTGGTATGAGTATGACATTTTAGAAATGAAATGTTACATTCTGGGTTCTTATTTCAGTAAAACCATACAAAACTGTGTAAATATATTCATCTTTTAAAATAAAATATGAAGTTTTGGAAGATGGTGGAGTAGGAAGCTCCAGGATTCAATCCTTCCACCAGAACAACTGTTAAACAGGCAGGAGCTGTCTGAAACTCCAGAGTCCAGCAGAACACTGTACAGAATCCAGGGAAGAGCTGGAGAAAGAGGCTGCTAAATTACAGAAAAGACTAGTAAATTGCTTTCGCATGCAGAGGTAACCAGTGCCCATTTTCCACTCTCATTGCAGGCCACCTTTGGGTCTAGCTATGGCAAGCTTTGGGCAAACTTCCAATAGGGGAACTGACACTCAAGAACATTTCTGTCTTATTGCCAACTGGTTACAAAATCAAGACACAAATGTCTCAGGGAATAAACCCCAGAGTTAGCATTTTTAAACACAAAATGTACGTTAACAAAACAGTAAATTGCAACCAAAGAAACAGGAGATGATGGCCAATCCAAAGGAAAAGAATAAAAATCCAGAAAACACAATGAAGAATACCAGATGTGGACACACCAAAGATTAAAAAAAAAAATCTAAAAATGCTTAAGGACATTAGGAAAACAATGAATAAGCAATATGAGAATCTTGGTAGAGACAGAAATTTTTAAAAAGAATGAAACAGAACTACTGGAGATGACGACCACAATAATGGAAATGAAAAATGTCCAGGAGGGTTTCAACAGCAGTTTGAATCTGGCAGAAGAAAGAATCAGCAAACTCAAAGACTAGGCAATTGAAAGGAGTCAGGCTGGGCAGCAGAAAGAAAAAAAAAAATTATAAAACAGTAAACAGCCTAGGAGACCACTGGGACACGTTATAGGAGTCTCAGATGAAGAAGGTGAAAAAAAGGCAGAAACAATATTCAAAGAAATAATGGCAGAGACTTCCTAAACGTAGAGAAATATTTGAATATGCACATCCAGAAGCCCAGAGAAAACTAAACAGAATAAACATGAAGAAAAACACACCTGTCACACATTGATGACACTGTCAAATGCAAAGGACAATGAGAGTCCTGAGAGCTGCAAGAGAAAAGCCACATGTTATGGGCAAGGCAGTCCCAGTTAGACTGAGTGCCAATTTCTCATTAGAAGCCATGGAGCAAAGAAGGCAGTGGATCAAAATACTTAAAGTGCTGAAAGAAAACAACTGCCAGCCAAGAATTTTATATCCAGCATGACTTTCTTTCAAAAATAAGGGAGAGATGAAGACATTCCCAGATAAACAGAAGGTAAAGGAGTTCATCACCACTAAACCTGCCATACAAGCAATGCTAAAGGGAGTTGTTCAGACCAAATGAAAGGACACTAGACAGTGTATCAAAGTAGCATAAAGAAATAAATCCCTGGTAAAGGTAACCATTTGGGTAATTATAAATGTCAGTACTATTGTATTTTTTGGAAGGTAATGTCACTTATTCCTATAGGTGCTAAAGTGCAACTGCATGAAAAATAATGATAAAGCTATGGTTTTGTACACACACTGTACAAAGGTATAACTGGTAACAAGCACAAAAAAAGGTGGGGGAATGAAGAGGTTTAAGAAAAGTGTATGCGTATGATATTTAAGTCAAGTTAGTATCAAACCAAATACGATACATGTATATATATATATATA